>NW_006263750.1:1593067-1594427 GCF_000469605.1 Apis dorsata | reverse complement strand
TTTTTTTTTTTTTTTTTTTTTTTTTTTTTTTTTTTTTTTTTGACATTTTATTTTCAACGATTTATAAGTCCTGTCCTACGTGACAATAGTTATGCACTTAAAATAATTGTATTGAGGAGATTGCAGAAACTATTGCTAGTCGCGAGTCGCTTAGCAAGTCGAGAGATTCGTTGTCTGTGAGGCATACACGGTTGAAAACCTTAGGCGAATCAAATGGGGTTTTAATTAATCGAATTGAATCGATTGAAACAAGTGGCATGGTCGCATGCCCTATGAATGGCAACGCGGCTCAAAACATAATTATCTTCCTTTTCGGCATCGCGAATCGTAAGGTTTCGTATACTACACGCCGATTTTTCTTCATTATGTATACGCTATGTACATTTGATCTTTTAAAGCACATGACATCCAGATCGACTTTCTAATCGAAATTATTATTTTATATCTTTTTTCGACTCGATGAAAGATTTCATTGATATGTCATCAATAAGCTTAACTGATCGAAATATTTTAATAAAGGCAGAGTTCATTTAATACTTTTAAATGAAAATTAAATGAAAGAGGGACATTTATTCAGAGAATAAAAAGATGAAAGATGATAGATTGATGAATTCAGTCTTAATTAAATTCAGTCATTATCTATATTGTTATTATTAGCACATTAAAATATAGAATCAAGCAACTGTTACTTTGCTTTAAATATTGTTTTCTTCTTTTAATTACATATATATATTGTTAATACAATTTTTAAGTATTTTATACGAATTGTATTTTATAAAAAATGTAAAATATGCATATATATTTAGTCAGTATCATAAAGCAAAATTTAAGATAATTTGTTTAATTTTGAATCATCAATATTTAAATTATTGAATAATCATGGATATTATGTGCTTTTTTTAAGATGTACTACTCGTGAATGCGCGCTCGTCTTCGAGAAATTATGTTTCAATTTCAATAGAACGTGGAATGAATTAGCGATTTGTATACGTAATTAATATATTAATACCGAAAGACTCGCGAAATTCAAGAATGCGAACCGGACATCTGTTTTCACTGCGAACTCACATTTCTCCATACTATATAACTTCTCTTTCTCCATTTTTTTTTAACATTCGTTTTGCAAGATAGGACAACGAACAAATTATGGCTATGATAATTACCAATTACTTATGAGGTTATCGACGACAATTAAAAATGATAGTTTTTCATTTTATTATATTTTGCTCGATGTTTCACGCGACGCAAGTATCATGGTTTTACGTCTGTGCGTTAGAAATTTCATACGTTATCCACTGATTAAAACATTTGAAATCTGTCAAATCTATTAAAGCGTATAGATATATAAAAAAAAAAATAA
>NW_006263750.1:1589744-1592759 GCF_000469605.1 Apis dorsata | reverse complement strand
TTTTTTTTTTTGTATCTCATACTCACAGCATTTAAAAACAGCGATAAAAAATGCATAGATAGATGTACGTAATATTAATAAAGCCGAAAAATCAGCGCAACAAAGCGTATATATATTATTTTAGCGTTTATGTTCAGCGTTTTTTAATAAATATTCTTTGAAATAATATACGAATGTATTTTTTATTCGCATATCGTTTTCATTCGTTCAAAAAAATAGAAACATTTTGAAAACGAACGCGAAGGGATTCGCGTTGCGTCTACAACCTTTTGAATTGAACAGGCAAAACATCGTTTAAATATAATTCTTACAACCAATTTGATTCCAGGAACTCATTAATGCCTGTCGGGGATTTAACGAAAGAGGCGTGACACGCGATTTCCTCAAATTTACCACTCAGCATCGTGAATCCCTCCGATTCATATACAACCCACGCAAAAGATGCTCGTCGCTGATGGCCTCAAACACAAAAAAGGAAACCTGATTTCTTCACCGAATCCACGAATTAATACTCAATACCCTGGTTTCAGAATCGCGTGGAACGTGGATCGCACGCATCTCATCCATCGAGACAGCATTTCTTCTCCTTCTTCTTTTCTTTCTTTCTTTCTTTTTATTTTTTTATCTTTTTGTACTTAAACGATTCGAGACGACTCGCGCAAGGTACTTTCAAAATGAAACGTTTCAACGCCGACGTAATGTACGTCGTACGCGTCGATGTACTCTGTATGTGTTATGTGAGTGAGTATGTACGTGTAATTATTATTTTAATGGGGGGACGTCCGATCTCCCTGTCCGGCATTTTAACTTTTTTCCAGTTACTTTTTCCATTATTTTTTTTTTTTTTTCATTTTGTTTCATTTGATTTACTTTCATTTTCCATCGTTATATGTGACCGTATATCGACATGCATAATACAATATAGCTATATAAATCGCGCGACGCCGACGGGTCTACGTTTAGAACATCCCTCGACCCTCTTTCTTCTTTTACTTCTGCGAGTGAATTCGCTTTCTGCGTTTTCTGTCACGTGGTTGTCGAAATCGCGTCGCTTTCGTATATGTGTATATCGTGTCTTTGTATTTGTGTCACGAGTGTATTTAAATATATAGTTTATTTTTTCTTTTCTTTTTTCATATCTTTAGAGCAACATTTTTTTTTTTTTTTTTTTTGCGACGCGCTTGAGAGTGATCTTGTATCGCAATATGTGCCAATATATGTGTATATAATACATGTGTCGTGTGCATGTGTACATGTGTATATGTATGAGTGTGCGTGTCTTGCACGTACTTTACGAAGATCGATTCACGTTTTCTGTATTTTTTATGGTTACCTGCAATTTTTTTGACGATTATGTCTTTTTTCCGGTTTTTTTTCTTGTTGCTTGTTGTTTGCTTGGACTGTTTAAACACTATTTCGCTACAAGTGGACTACCATTATGAACACTACGCTACTTTGTATTGTATTTGTAATGCTTTGTAATGAACGACTGTACTGTACTGAACGTGCATACTTAGTGAATACACGCAATCTATAATCGATCTCGTTCACGAATACCACAAGTGAACCACGTTATTTTTTTAGCTTGTTTCCTCTTCTTTTTTTTTTTTAAATATTCCTATATCATAATTGAAAACTAAAAATCTTGACTTGATTATTAAACAAAGTTAATCGATCAAATTATATAAATCGTTGATAGTTTGTTTCTCAGAACTATGTAATAATATCTATATCAATTTGATTAATCAAAAAAATCATATATCATCTTTGAAATTTTTTTATTCCTTGTATAAATATGTATAAATATGATATCGCAACTGTTTTTTAATTTATATGTTCACATGGTCAAGAAAAAAAAAAGAAATCTAATGGTCGCTTCATGATAACGCGGTGTCTCTTATATGGTTTCTGTGACCGTGATCATATGTGTTATGTAATGTACCTGTTACAAAAGTAATATATGCAACGTGAGAAAATTCATGACCTGGCTAAAAAATGTGGTTCTGTATTCAAACTCTCTCTTGTTTAATTAGTACTTGTGTTTCTCGGTTATGAGTTAATAATCATAGTTTAATAATAATCACTTTGTGTTTTTCTTATTTTTTTCCATCTTGTTAAAAATCTTAGACATCAACGTACATTCACTTTTATAATAAATCGTTATTAGAAACCTATCCTCGTACTTGCTATGTATTTAATATAAATTTCATCGTGTTATCGTTTATTGATCGTAATCTTTTTTGTTTTTTTTCTCTTCATTTTTTTTTATTTACAACGACGTACCTACGAAATCATCTCGATTCCATTTTTACGCTCAATAAATCCGCGATATTATCAATTCGACGCGGTATATCTAATTTAATCGATCCTTTCATATTTTCCTTCCTCATAATTCTTTCTTTCTCGTTAATGCTTATTTTATCTCATCTCCTTTTTTATATTCTTTGTCTCGAGAAGAGAGGAACAAGTCCATTCGTGAACGTAACGATAATCACGTGTTGTGATCTCCTTACTCCAAGATCTCTAATCTCTTGGCATTGTTCCTAAACACGCACACGAGAAGATAACACAATGAAATAGCAAAAATAAATCATAAAAAAAAAAAAAATCATCAATGAAAAGAGGTTCGAACGTCTTTGGGTTAGAAAATCGTGAAACCTGTTCCTCATTTTATTCTTCATGTATTTCTGCTCAAAACGTGCAATTTGCAACGTGTGTATATATTTACCTGTGTGTATACAATGGTGTGTATACATGATTAACAATGAAGACTAATCTTAACGCGCGATTTGATTAATCGTAATCTTCGATGATATTACGATTATTATTGTGTTCTTTATTAATATCGGTATCATTAAACTTTCTATTATAACTATATACATATACTTTCTACTAACGATTTAAGTACCTTATGGTACAATGCTTGTCCCTGTTCACGATTATAAAAATAACTTTCGAGGAACAGCGTTTCACGTGGTCGGTAGTGATGGGATCGGAGTGTGGATGGAAGTGCTT
>NW_006263750.1:1580005-1589447 GCF_000469605.1 Apis dorsata | reverse complement strand
AAAAATAAAAAAAAAAAAAAAAAAAAAAAAAGATAAAAATAAATGAAGGAGAGAAAAATAAAAATAAATTGCAGTGAGTGATCTTGTCTATTTTCTATCGATAGTTCGAGTCTATATTATTGTTTATATTCACCTATCGTCCGTAAGAATGAGTACCATTCACATTGGATCTATGTAACTTTGCTGCATTGCTATTGCATTTATGTTTAATTGATTACGGGTTTTCACGCTGGTTCTGATTAATTCGCTATCGAGTCGATCGATAATTTTTGCCGTCCAGAGCAGTTCAATCGATACATCCACGATTTGAGATGTATAATTATTACATGGATCGTCGATTATAACGATTAAAAACATAAATGCACTCTATTATTTGCATCCCTTTACAAATGTATGTACTGTATGTGTAATATCCTCTGAGACCCGCAAAGCGAACTTGTATATGAGAA
The DNA here is from genome assembly GCF_000469605.1 of Apis dorsata. Classification (NCBI taxonomy): domain Eukaryota; kingdom Metazoa; phylum Arthropoda; class Insecta; order Hymenoptera; family Apidae; genus Apis; species Apis dorsata. Next base: position 1,588,998 of record NW_006263750.1, on the reverse strand, counting down.
ACATTTTGTACAATCGTGTGTTAACTACTTCGTGTGAAAAGGTTAACGAACCATATATATATATCTAATGGATATTGTAATGCTATAATAGATGACTGAGACTACGCTGAGATTCTGAACGCTTTTCTTTACAATGGTGCAGGTGATTGTCTTTGGATTTCGATTTGCGGGTTGATCAGCGATTCACAAACAATTCCACGTGTGTAAGTACATGAGTGCAAATGAAAAAAAACGACTAGAGAGAAAACTAAAAAGAAACTTTATCGTATAGTAGCTATAATTAACGAAACGGAAATGTGATTATGAGATTCTATATTCTATGGAATCGTGGTATCGTTGTGAACTGCTTTCTCATCATCGATCGCTCATATGTGTGTACGAAATTGCTATTGCGGTTAACACATGGGTAAAAAGTATAAATTGTAGACAGACGAACGGACAGACAGACAAACAGACGTGGATCGGAGGCATGTAATACTTAGGCTTACAATACTGTAATGGATAACATTATACACGCATTTGATTTCCGCCGTTTCCCTCAACATTCCCGGCTAATCGTGGCCATTGATTTTTATTTAATTGCCGCGTATAATCAAGGACGATAAACCATCAATGAACGATGAAAACGAGTCGGTCAATCGAGCAACCATCAGAATACATTTCTTCTTTATTATCTACGATTCGGAATTAGGGGTCTCTTTCTTTCTCTCTCTCTTTCTCTCTCTCTCTCACTTTCATTCTCTTTCTCGCATTCTATCGCTCTGCCTTATACAATATGTAATTCTCTCCGCATATTCGTATTTACAATAATTCATTACTCTAATTATCATTCCATCGAATTCTTTTCTTGTGGCCAACGCAAAACGATTATTTGCTCCTTGTTGTTTTTATCCTTCGCATCCTTGAACACTCTTCGGCCATTGTGTGCATTTTCATACGCGCGGAAACAATTATACGTATCTATTAAGCTTCGTTTACACTGACATTCACGGATCCATTTTTGAGACTAGGTTATATGTACAATTATATTCGCTGATTTTCCTATCATCAATATAAGCTTAATAAATACGATTTGTCAATTATGATTAATCAGTCGTCAGATATACCAACACGAAAAAATGTATAATATTAATGCACATGTGTTGCGAAACGACAATTTATCATTCCCGAAATTGAGCTATACGCGTAAGTATTATATACTTATACAAAATAGTGCTATCGTGATCGTGTGACCAATATTATTGGTGAAAAAAATTCAAAAGTTATAGATTACACGACAACGATGCATTGTATACTGTATTATGGTAATATGTTTCGCGTGATTAAAAATCCAAGACACATATTTGACGTTTGCTGAGTGATTATGCCAATATTGTAAACAATAGAAATATAGATCCGTGATTACGATCGAGAGAAACGATTACGTTTACAATTATGTAGAAAAAACGCTTTAGAATTATATTAGCGTTTATAACGACATCGTTTGCGATTTCAATGTGAACGAAGCTTGATGAAGAGAGGGCGTTGTTATCGGCGCATGCGTCAGACCGGAGCGAATCGCGTGTAACGAATGTGACCACTGTGCATGTATATATGTAATCCCGTATGTTTTACAAATAAATGCGATTTTCATGCGCATACGTTCGTTAGTACGCGTATGGAAATGAAGTCTGCGTGGCGGTGTATAATAAATAGAATATAAAAAAGAAAGAAAAGAACTATAGAGACAACGATGTAGTACGAAGGATGATACAAATAAAATCGATGATCGCATGGTTAATTTGTTGAATTCGCGAGCACGTGTTCAAGTACGCATTTGAACGTGCATGTTCAACATTTTTGAACGATATAATAGGAAAAAATAAAAAAAAAAAAAAGAAAAATGAAGAAAACAACAAATGGCGGATTCGATGATTATAGGAGTCAAAAATTCATCGTTTTACTCGCATCATGTCGTTTTTTTTATCATTACCCCGCCGAATACGCAATTTATTCGCTATTAAATTTGATATTTCTTTTACTAGTAAATATAGAATATCGAGTGTGATTATTCGTAGCGTAATGATAGCGGATAATAAATATAATACAGATCTATAGATAAAGTTCGGTATGATACAACTATAATACAAAAATTTTATTTTTTATTTCTCGCTTCGTGATCAGTCTCTCTTTCATACATTACCATACTTTCGTTCGTTCGCTCGTTCTTCTTTCGACAAATTCGATTGAAGCGAGGAATTTCGGATTTTTTCATGACAATACTTCACATTTCGTGAAAGTGTCACGGTTGCAAGAACCGCGGTCGGAACTTACAGATTTGTCGCACCTTACATAATTTTGTAACACTCGACTATCCAATGAGCGATCCTTGTATTTTCGAATGTCACACGTGTCTCATAACACACGCACACGTTATATTCTATCACACTTGGCCATTTTCACTCACGCACTCTTCACGTGTCATATATAAGATTTTACCTATTATACGGCACTCTCTTAAATTCCTCTGCCTCTAAGATGAGGCAAGAGTCACTTGTACATATTTAATTAGGAATTTATTTACACGCGTGCTAATTATCCTGGTCGCGACTCTTGGCAGAGTATGAACGATTCTCCGCCATTACAATATTCTTCGATAGATTTCGATTCGATTATTGGCGCTGACGTCGCGATCAATCGTAACTTATCGTTTGATTCGATTATCGCAACGAATACGATCAGTGCTCGACATGATCTTCACAGTGAAGTAAAAAAATTTACATTCGTGACATGTGAGTGGGAATATTATAGAGAAAATAAATGGTAAGTACTATATATATACTAAAATAGCAAGTTGATTTAATTCGTATTAATTAATAATTAGCTTCTTATATAAATTTTAAAGTGATTAATCGATTTGTCAGTTACAATATTATTTCCATAAGCGATAAAGGAATGGGTGACAAAGAATCGTTCGTCAATCAATATTATCATCAGTAATCATCAGTAATTCGATTTAACTGAAATTTTCATGCGCGAGGTTATGATCTTTAAAGGAAAGAATTTTCGCGCTTTTCTGACATATATATATTTATCATTATTACTATAGATATATTGCATCTCGTTTGAGGATAGTTAGCACGCTGTTCACTTTGTTCTTTTTCTTCGTATTTCCAATAAATACCTAGAATTAGCGTAATGATAAGAAGGACAACCAATACGACTACCATTTATAGTAGTGATAATAGTGGGCATACTATAATAATGTCTAGTAGTAGCGTTTCTTCTCATTTCGTCTTTCTTCGTCTTTGCAATCTTAGCTACATCTTCTTTCTTCGTTTCGAATAGTTTCAATATGGCGTTGCTGCTCGTGTGTCGTGCGTGTCTCTTCTCTTGACATTTAACGTTTATTTATTTTTTACCAACTCTTCGTTCTTCTTAAATTCGTATTCTCTTTTATTTTCATTAAATTTTCGTTTTTTTTTTTAAAGTTATTCGTTTTTGTCTTTCTTCCATCCCGATTAAATTTTCTCGTTCTCTTTTTCTCTCGAGGCAGTCCGACCATAAATCGTGCACGTTTTATTTTTCACGATCGAGGGACGGCCGCGCGAGTGCACGTGCACACGCGTGCCTCAAGAAATTAATTAAACGTAGGATAATCACAGAAAAAGGGGTTTCGACGTATGAAATATACGTTCTCGTCAGTAATGTTGTCACTTCACCGCAATAATTGCGGCAGAATCGCGCTGATCAACAAGCTTCCCATCAGCACTACCAACAATTGGCTGTACCAATCTTGAACACGGCTGGAACTCGATCCATTATAAGTCAATTCTTCGTTCTTCACTACTTCGTTCGGGTGGTCTGAATATTCCTCTATAAACACAAAAAAGAAAATAATTGTTAATTGTATGTAATAATCGATAATCATTTAATTCATCAAATATTAAGCGAAAAAATAGGTTAAGATTTTGGAAAAAAATAGGTTATGAATATCTTAATTATTAGTAATTTAATAGTTTAGTAAATAAATTTCAATTTAAAAAATAGATTCATATCTAAATGAAAATACTCGATGAATATTTGTTCTAAAAAATTTTAATAATGTGAAAATTAAAATATTGCTTTTAATTATACATTATAACTAATAATTCCAAGATCCTAGATTCTTATTTACAATTATATTATTTTAAACTTCCGGATTTTTTCTTTCAAATTAAATTCATTTTTATATATTTAATGAACATAATGTTATTTTAATTTTAAGGAAAGAGGTCAAGAACATTTTGAAATTTCTTCAAATTTCTCCAATCTGAAACAAAACTTCCACGAGCTTTGGTAGAAAAAGTTACTTCATTACAAGAATCAACGAATTATATCTGTCGATATCAGAGCGGAAGCTTCAACTTCCAGGTTCCGGCTTATAGGTGAGTAATTACTATCAACTTTTGTTTTTGCATGAAATGAAACGCATTACGATATCGCATAGATCGTTATCGTAAATCACGAATTATGTGGGATACGATTGGATTTCGAAATTAAAAAAAAAGCATCGAGAAATTCAAATCGTTATTATTAAATAAAGACGGAATAATCCATCTCGAATTATTTCAATTCGATATCTTGGGAACACGAATTTTTTGTTGAATCACGAATTTCGAACCGGGCAGATCACTTCGTTAATGACCATATCCTAGCTATCGATGGAATGCAAATGTGTGTGCATTGCATTCACATTGCATTTTCAAGTCAAATTATCATAGATGATAACATAAAAAAGAGTATACAAAAGTATACGAGAGTATACAAGAGCGACAGATGGTCATCGAGAAAGATGGTTGAATTGAAACCTTGACTACTTTTGATTATTTTCTAGCTTATTTGATTATTCTCTATCTAGCACATATTTCGAGAGTTGAAAGGGTCCCTTTCTATCTATTAGACGTTTTTTACGTGAAATTTTTTAGATAATTTTTTCCTATTGCCCGCGATATTTTTCCTCTGTTTAATCCTTTTTTTTTGTGTGCAATAGATATTTGAAATTTGTTATCTTACTTTTAAATCCAATTTTTAAATCCAATTGAATTGCCACTTTTATTCAAGTTTCGATTATATTTCGAATTTTGTTATCAATTATTAAAGTTAATGAAATCAGAATTGGATCAAAAATTGGATCTAAATGTGAAAGAAAAATCGTATTTTACGGACTAACCCCTCGATCATGGAGGTATGGTTTCACGAGTGGTATGGTTTCAAAAATTTCACGTGCGATCAACCAATGTAAATGATCATTCATTTTGACATAATTCATACAAAGTATCGGGCGATTGTAATAAGTAGAACGAGCTACGAAAAGGGACAATATAATTTTAAAGCTCATTAAAATTTATTTGCTCGTTATTTACTTTATCCGATTTAATACGACCGAACGATAAGCCGAATAAATTACATAAAATGATTGTTTGGCACGCAATGGACCGTCACGTTCAGCTACATAACGGTAATTTAATGATCGAAGCGTCGACGACGTTCCTCTTTGACTCGGTACTCGTGAACGGACGATGGAAAAGAAAGATTTCGCACGACCATGGACCCGCGCTTGCCGTATTTCCGAAAAGAAAAACTATCAATTATGCAATGCTAATAACGAACCGCGTTGATTTCTTCGCCCGAAAAAGAAAAAGAAACGGTTTACACAAAAATAACGAGCAGTAAAGTCGTCGGGTACGAGTGGTTTATCTTAATTTTATGCAACACTGATGCCGATACAAAGTGATAATTATCAAAATTGGACAAAAAGAAAGAGACGATTAAAGACACCTTAACCACATATCGATAAGGGGCAGGATCATTTTCCCTTTAATATACAAATATTACTTAATTATTTAAATCGCTTTAACTATAATTCCTCGTTACTCTATTCCATAATTAAATTCGATTCAACGGATATTTAATCGTAGATTTAATCGTAGATTTAATTCGCGTCGATCGAATGAAAGAAGCCTCTTCTTTTCCACGATTAATTTCGACGAGACGCGACGACGAGAGAAATTTCGCGTAAGAAAATAAAAGGAGTATAAAAAAAGAGAGAGAGAAAAAAAGGAGGGATTGAACAAGTAGGGAGTGAAGGGGAGATAGAAGGAGGGAGAGAGAAAAAAATGAAAGAATCATTGGCCGAGATAATGGTCGCGAGGAGCATCGAGAAACTCGTTTCGCGGCAAAGAGAGCAGGTGGCAAGAGTCGGTGGGGCGGTGTGTTATACGTACTGTTCTTCTTCTTCTGGCCGATCGAGGTCTTGGGCGGCGAGGAGGACGGAGGTCCATTGTGAATCGGAGGCTGATGCGGATGCACGGGGTAGATGGCCGGAGGGGGCACGTGGGGCAGGGTCGGCGCCGCCGTGGCCGGTTGATGATGATCGTGATGATGATGAATGCTGCCCCCTGGGTAGAATCGATCTCCGCCCTTGAGGACGCTCGGTGGTGGCGGGGGTGGTATTCCAGCGGCTCCTCCACCCAAAACAGCGGTGCTGGTCGAGCTGCTGCTTGGTACAGTGCTGCTGGTTACGGCCACGGCTGAAATACGACACACGGATCGGCATTAACATTTTCCTATCTCTCTAACATTCTTATTACATTGTCATGCTCGCGAGTCAGGACGGCCTTTTTTCAGGACGTTGCCTGGTATAACGCCGTGGCCTCGGGTATACTTCGTTGCGGCTATTGAATTTTAGCGTGTAATCTCACCGCCACTTTTTTACCTGGTTCACGAGTTGCGTGCAATTTCCAACCGAGTCTCGATTACTGTTGTTACGCGCGCCCGCGCAACGAACATCGTTCGTTGTTCACGTTGGTGTTTCCAGTCGAATGATTTAGGATAACATCGCGTCGACGAACAAGTTTCGATTTTAACTCGTGGAAACGCCAAATCGCGCACTGGTTTTGCGTAATTTTCAACGGGGAGAATCGCGCGTTCCAACGCGACCGCGTCGACGATTGCTCGTAAATGGGACGAGTGTCCGGTGAATAGCCATCGATTTCAATTACCTATGTACGTATATACATAGATGCGAGCGTGTAAGGTTCGGTTATTTTAAAACGGGCTCCGAATCGAAATACAGACGAGGTTATGATTGCGTCCGTTAAATTTTATTTAATCGGACTGCCGATCATTTGCCGATCATCCGTACGCGTAATAGTAGAATCGCGCGTAAACCGTTACAGTTATAACCGTAAAGGCGGTATCGTAAAAATTTGATAGGTAGGATTTGTGGTTCTCGCAACGTGGAAACCGACCGAGGAGCGTGGATTCTTGACTCTGCGTGCGACTCTGCTTGGTTTAAAAACGTTTATGGAATAAAAAGATATATTTTTATACTATTTTTATAAGAATTTATTTTCAAGGCCTAATTTAATTATCGGAGATTACGGTTCATTTATTAAAACCGATCGACTGTTAATTATAAAACTATAAAGGAAGAGGGAGAAGAAAACATGGTTGGACATAAGGAATGACAAATATTCCGTACACACGGTCGAAACTTCGCAAGCACAAAGAGCGAGGAGGAGAACGAACCTTCACCGGTGGAATAAAGTCGAAGATTAATTTCGCATTTTCGTCGGCTAATTGCCGGCGTAAATGTCTTTCGCCGCGGTCGCGCTCGCGGCGCAAAGAAGAGAAGCCCGTCTGAAATTTTCCGCGAGATTAACATTTCTCGCGGTTCGTGGCTGTTGATAGTAATCGTAGAGCATCGTACACGAGCGTGCTCACGCTCTGATCCCGCAATGAACACAACACAGTAGAGAGCCGCGGAAGGATTTCGAGGTCGGGAGAGCCTCGTGGAATCTTGAATGCCCGAGACTCGATGGAAGAAGGAAAGAGAGAAAGGGAGTTCAGAGTTCTCGGCCGGCGAAATAGCTAGTCATTATGGCGCATGAATCGTCTCCGACGAGTGTTGGGCCGGTGGCAGGGAGGAAGGTGAAAGAGGTGTCTCGGGAGAACGGTTGGAACGAATTAGGGAGAGAAGAGATCGCGGGCTAGAATGAAATAGTGGAATTTATTGTGTTCTGGGTCAGCGTTCGGTCCTCTAACCGCAACAAATGGTGCACGAGTAACAATTATAATTGATAGGGATTATTTAAGAGGGGAGGAGCACAGAGGTGGTCGCGGAGCGGAAGGGTGAATTGCGCTCGAAGCGGAAGATCAAGGAATCGACCGTCTGTCGTTACGGAAGGTCCTCCCCTTTGTAACTAATTAGGAGATAATGAATTTATGACGTAGACTTTTTTTTTTCCGATTCGCTTCATCCCCCTGTTGCTCGTGAACACGGTGAGCTGATGCATTGACGCGAAACCGTGAAGGTTCTTAAACGTGATTTACACGCGAAATGAAAAGGCGGCGCAGACGACGTAGACAACGACTATAATTTCAGATTATGATAATCAGATCCATTAGAATACTGGTCGTACATGTGAAATGATTCCTTGCGGTAGGACAGAGGTTTTTGTTCGTTGCACGAGGATATAAGGATAGGTTACAGAACGATCGTTGTAAATGGGATTTGATTTTCACTTCCCGTTTAATTTCGAGTATCTTTGGGATGAATATTGATATTTTTATTCGATGAAAAAAAATGAATACTCACAATTGTTGCGCGATGTCGCTGATGACGACGAGGTGTCAGCTTCGTTGCGGCAGCACACTTTGAAGACCACCTTCATGTTGTTACTGGTGCATCGTCCACCGATGCGTTTGTGGAGATCGTCCTTGGACGAAGTGCTGATGAAATAGTAATCGTGGCCTGGCAGGAACTCCAGGCCTTCGGGTTGCGGTGTGAACGGCCTGAAGGTGATCGTGAAGTACATAGTCTTATACGGGTTGTTACAGACCGCTATCACTCGCGGATTCGGATTTGTTATCCGACATGTTTCGTACTCCTCTTTGGACACCTGTGAAACACATGATGCATCTAAGCACAAGCTACCGATGCGAATCGAATGGCAACGCTATTTATTTGT
>NW_006263750.1:1571504-1579884 GCF_000469605.1 Apis dorsata | reverse complement strand
TTTTTTTTTTTTTGTAGTTTTATTGGGTTCTATACAAACGACAATTCTTTGTAGAAGATTCTAGAGAGAAAGATTTTCTTGTGGAGGATTCGTTGTTTGACGACTTTCAGAATTCTTTCCCGTTCTCCGTAACGCATAGCTGTTAGAAAGAGCTGATTCGTGTTTCTCGGCCCCCTCGATATACAGTTAAGAGGGAGAAAATATCTGTTGTTGGGTTCGAACGCTATCGAGACAATGCGAGGAGGGAAGGATATCGAGACGGTGATTAGATCCCGACGATGATTCGTGGTGCTTGCGTCGCTGCTTTAGGCGTAGAAATCTCAGATAAAAGCGAAAGAGGGAGGGATAAAAGTTTCCCTGGAAACGATTTGATTTATGAAACGTGGTGATTTTTGTCCCGCGTACAAACATCGTTACGAGTTTTCCTAATTAAGGAATGATTGCTACGCGGTAATTCGTCATGAATATTTTTAAAGAGCGGGTGAAACAACGTTCCGACATCCCCTCGAAGGGCGACACGGCGTCAAAAGTTGGCTACGAAGCGGAAGTCGTTCTGGGGGTCTGATACGAGCGAGTTAACGAACGAGTTTCGAGTAGTAACAGCTGTCTAAACAACACGGAACACCCTTTGACAATTTTTTATTTCGCATAATGGGTCAACAGTCGTGTAACTCGATTTATCTGTTGATCCCACTATGGCGGACCAGGATACACAGGCTCGGACTCGTGACCGAATCTTTTTTTTTTTAACCAACGTCGAGATTCTTCGCATTACGATACAATACAAAGTACTGGAACTTACATTGTAAATAATATACTTCTCCGCGTCCTCGTCATACGTTCCTGGCTGGTACACAGGACATATTATGTTCACTTGATCGTACTCGAACGCCGCGTTGTTCTTGTTCACGTCTATTATATGGTCCGTGTTGTCTATTCGAAATCTGTAACAGAAAAACAGATGATCGTGAATAAAGAATAATATTCAATGCAACCCTTTTGAATGTAATACACGAGGCTCGTGTATTAAAAATTAAACCTAAGTCTAAATAGCGGGGCCACAGGATGTACGTGTACTCGTACACACACATACATACGTATCCAACACGGAGGGGAGAAAGATCGAACCAAGTTCTAACAATAGCCAAAAGAATCATTTATATTTCCAACGCCTCCATCTCCGGGCGTCCAACGTTCAAAACGTATCGGATAAAAAATTAATCATCGAATATCATACGGTACGATTAAATACGTTAACAGTCACTCAACGTTTTGTTGTTTCTTTCGCCGCGGGATATCCGCGCGATAGTTTCGAGAGTTTGCGCGTATCGGAAACGAGGTTATCCTCGTGAATACGTTTGCGAAATTCCAACGCCTTCGAAGGGTTCTCGGGAGGAAGGAGTGCACGGTTCTTCCTCCGGATCCGTCGGTAGCCAGGTCAGGAAAGGGAGAAAAAGAAACGACACGAGGCTCGCCCTCGTAGGCACCCAATGTCAGATAGGCAGGCGCCCATGGTGTCGGGACCCCACGTAAGTGTACATACAGCCTCTGCACCTATGTACACGGAGGCACGCATACAATCGGGTTTGTATATATGTATAGGCTGTATTATGTAGCGGGGCTCGCTGGATACTTGGCGAGGATGGAACGAAAGGTCGGCGAAAGAGTGGAAGGGAAGGTAAGGTAAAGAGGAGAAGGAAGAAGTAGAGGAGGAGGAGGAGAAGAAGAAGAAGAAGGAGGAGGAGAAGGAGAAGAAGAAGGTGGAGAAGGTGGAGGACGGTTTCTATATAACCGGTTCTTTCCAACAGCGCTCACACACGCCAATACACACGTTCTCTCCTACTCCACGTTTCACGGTATACAGTAAAGTTTCCTGCTGTTCACACCGCCCTATTTCGGGTCTACGAACCGCTGCGCGAACTATTTTCTTGCTTCTCGCGGTCGCTCCACTTGTTTCGTCCCGTATTTATTTTCTTTGATGCGACCACGTTGCACGTACGCGCGGCCACGAGTATATTTGTTCTGTGTTACATAAATTAGGCGCGGGCGAGTGTGATGCGCACGGGGGAATGTTAAGGCACAGTTGAAATACGGTTTTCCCTGTTTTCTTAGCGGCCAATCGGGCGTGTCGTTCCTTTTCGCAACGTTCCATTTAATTTTATCGCGAATACCCTTCGTCATGTAAGTGCCCTTGCTCGGCCAACACTCGATTATATTTTCTGCGCGTTATCGAGACGTTTGCACGCATACGCGCGATATCGATGAGATATCATTATCTATATCTCGCGTTTATGGAATTTTTTCCCCCATCACGAGGAAAAAAACCTTGGTTTTTCTTCACAATTTTTTGACACGCCTCCTCTAGATGTTGCAATTCCAATTACAAGACTCCCTCTCAACTGTCTGCCGTTTATAGAAGTTGGCGCTTGAAATTTTACCTTTAAAAATTCAACAAAAAAGAACTGTATTCGAGTTCCCAGTAGTCTACTGTGTCTCCAACGTCTAGAAATCTCTAACACCTGAAGATCTGCTATCCTTCCAAGGCACGACGGCTTGCCCAATCGACTCTATTTACTCTCGCACATATACTCACGCGTGCTCTTTCAACGTATGCACACGTGTGCCTCGTACAAACCTTCTTTCGCCGAGGGGGTTCTAGAGAGACGCTCGTCCACGATACATACTTACATACACCGTAGCCGTCGGCTGTACGGTGAAGTACGCGAACCTCTTCTCCGTGGCGGTAAAACGCGGGCGTCGAAAACGCGTCCCGACGTTTCGGAGCATTAACGGACAATCTCGTAAGTGGGCGTGTAAGGGCTCGAAAATTGGAAGGTAGGCCGGGCCTCGACCAAATTAACGTTTGGCGATAATATCCGCTCTCTCGGTGCCCCCATGTCGGTTCGTCGGTACCCACCCTAAGCGCGCAACGAACGCCAACAACCTCGAGTCCGGGGCACGCGCGCACACAGCCACGATGTCGAAAGGCCATGGAGAGAGGAAAGAAGAGGGAGCCCTTCGTAACGCGCGTACAGGCATACTTCGTGTGCGTTAGGCGTGGGTGTGTAGCGACATTTCAGTCGCTGGCCGGCCATTCACGAATTTATTAGACACCGTATACGTACGATCGTGGCCCGAATTACTCGCGATAAAAGCACGGCGTGGCTCCTTTTGGTACTTTGGACCGGGCATTCTCGGTTTCCTCATGGAGGTTGATGGCTTGCAATGCCCGTCGTGTTGCCTGCTCGTCGACGCGTTAATGGCCGCAATGCGCGGTGAATTGTGATGTATAAATTTGCCGGGACATACGTTTTGAAGGGAAAAGGATTCGCTTCGTGTGTCTGCGTTTATTTCGCGTTTTCGTTGAACGTTCCGGTGAACGGGCGGAGATAAGGGAAAACACGGTGGGAAGAGAAGAAATTTGAATAACCGAGATCTTTGAAATCCCGTCACGGTAATTTGTTCGCGTATCTCCTTCATCGTTGATGATTGTATAATTTTGTAAGTTTTTTTCTCTCTCTTTTTCTTCTCTCTCTCTTCCGTGAATCTTGTATCTTATGTATTTTTTTTTTTTCCTTTTCTCCTATTTCTATCTCGGTATAATAAGATGTAAATTCGAAATGACGGTCGGTACGATGTCGCGAAGAAGTACGAAACTGCTCGTCCGTTTAGAATCGACGAGATATCAATGGCATGTTAATGTACGCGAGAATCTGGTTCTCTGGGAACGATTAACAGACTTCGTTCCTATGAAAACTTGTCGGTACACGGTTAACAATATACGTTGATTACGCTAGCGCAACACGCGTCGCTCTCTCTTCTATTTGTTATTTTAATCCTGACTCGAATTATATCCGATGAAAGGCTGTTATTGCATGTTACGGTACTTAAAACGCGATCCTTTTAAACTCGAGGACGAACGTTTTGCTACTCTTGCTGCTACACCGAGCATAAAGGCTGTCTTGTATTATGATCGTCGACGTGTTATTGGTAGCCTCGATGTGTGATTTAAAGGTTTCCCCGGCGGGAATGGTGTCATTTGCATATACCTACGTATTCGTAGGATCTCCGAGGACCCTCGTATTAATGCGATACGTTGCTTTCGTTCTTAACAGTTCTTTTCTGGCCTTAAGTAAATATTCGCCATGAATATGTATGGGGAATCCTCGAGTGACCCCTTCGAACTTAAAAAACTTGCGCGTCTGCGAATATCAGACGCAGACGTTTATACAGAGACACGAGTTTTCCTTATAATCGAGATACACGCGATAACACTGTTTAACCATCGAATCATCGAATTATCGAGTCATCGTTCCTCTTCCCTTCGTATTCTTTCTCGAGTGTTAATACGCTTTTACTTCTACTGCTTTCGTTAATTGATAAATTTACTCAAATAGCACACGACGCGTTAAAGATATCCATTTAACGTCAATTTTAAGTTTAAACATTTTACGATACTAATTTGAACGTCTTAAGAAAGATAAGTCTAGTGCAAGATAAGATTTTAAACGACGTTATAAGTTATTTCAGTAATTATTTATTTCAACAAAATTTGTTACATTGTATTATTTTTATTATTTATAATTTCTGTATCTCTTAGAACGTATTTATTTTAACCATTTTTCATTTCCATAATTTCCGTATCGATCATATAATAAACGTATCTGCCATATTGCCAGTCTAATCGATCGTATCACTGGTGTTAATTGCATAGTCGACTAAATGTCTGTAAAATCCGCCAACGTTGGCGGAATTATTCGAGGGCCAATAACTGCAATGTCCTACCCCTAAACCGTCTTCATTAATTCCCACTACTGTTCCCGCCACACCAATCAACTACCAAATAAAACGTGCGCAAGGGTTCTGGACTAATTGGAACAGCGAAAAAGTGGGCGTGTTCCACGATCGAGGAGACCTCCATCGTTTCGGGACCCCTGGAAATTCCTGTCGATCGTTCGTCCAGACCAATTTTACACGTCACCCTTTTCCTTTCCTTTTCCCTATTTCATGTTTCGTCGAAAGTATCAAGCCTTCAACTTTTTTTCACCCCCCATCCCTTCTCCCTCTCTTCGTCGAATCATAGATCGAACCTTATCGCTCTCTTTCTCTCTCTCTCTCTCTCTCTCTCCCTTTCTCTCTTTCACAATCTTTGCCACGGAAAGAAGAAAAGGAGAATAAACCGCGACGCTGAAAAGTTATTCGAACCACGTAAATTATGCGAGATTCTTATCGGCGTAATTACCAGGGTCCCTCGGGTGTTCGTGGTATCCAAGGATCGCGTAACGGCACGACGAGGAAGCGGAGGAAAACCGCGAGGATTCACGTCAGCGTGTAAACGACACGCTCTTCTCGCGAACGAATCCTTTAATCGACGATCCTTGACCCGCGTTTCGTTTTAAAGGCGGATAGATAGAGGCGTGTGCAGCTTTATCCACGCGAAGGAACGTTTCATGCAGTTGAACGTCATCCACGTAGACGACGCGACGGGACAAAGAGTCGGTGAGAAACGTCGAGAAAACCGTGGCCACGTGTGTTAGAATGTCTCCGAGCCGGTGAGGAGAGGAGGAAGGAAAAGCTGGAAACGCGTGACGGGGATAGTTGCGAGATTCGAAGAAAGAGGGTGCGAGAGAGAGAAAGAGAGAGAAAGAGAGAGAGAGAGCACACGGGGGGACAGAAAAGCTGTTAGAACGATGGATAAAGAGGGAACACGACTAGAGAAACGGAGGCTTATGCACTAACTATAAGTGGGATATTCTGGCAGGAATATCAAAGCTGCGACTGCGTCAAAGAGGGCGAGCAAAGGGGTGAGGGGATAGGGAAGGGGTAGAAAGAGAGAGAGAAAGCAAAACGACCACGCGGATGGATCCTTGGACGTTACCGGCTTCGGGGCCATCGTTTGACTCTTTCATTCATCATGTTCATTCCTTGGACAACCATTGTGCCCGTATAATGCATATTTTTCCCCCCTTCTTTCTATTTCGTCGCCGAACAGCCTCGCGGTTGTAATGTCCACAGGAATTAGTATTGAAAATTTACGGCGTGACTGAGAGACGCGTATGAATTATTTAAAAGAGGTAATGGTTCGTATTCTTAATTTTTTATTTTTTTTTTTTGAGTGGTTTCTCTTTTTTAATCTTTTCGTATCTTATTTAAAGAAAAAAAAAGAAAGTATCAATTTTTCGATTCTGTTCTCGTGCTTAACGATAATTCACGCGTTGATCGCGATAAGTATCGGTATAGGGTGGATGTAGTTGCATGAAAGAGGCGTTATTTCTCTTTTCGTGTGCGGAAAGTGTTAACTGGAAGCAATTCCTGGGAGCAAGGCAACGGGTAATAATCTTTTTTGGAACATAGAGAAGATATCGATCGCGTTTTTGGAAAGGTGTTACATACAGGGTTCTTCCATTTGCACCTGCTTCTCTTCGCGACGTCAAATACAGACCATAATTGGTTCCTCTCGGGTGATTTTATTTTTACATCGGTCACACACTCCACTCCTTTGTTCTTTCGTAGCTGGCAAGCGTGGCAAGTCTTCGTACCATACAAAATCGACGTGAAACAGCGAGACTATGGATCGAGTTTATTATCGTCGTTTTTATGAGCGTAGATTTAACGAGTCTGAATGGGCGCGAGCAGTTCCCAGCTATCCAGCTGATTTCCTTAATTCAGTCCTTACTCTGAAATCATCGTCTTGTGAAGCGTAACTATTTCTCCGAAGATTTGAAACGGTTCTCATAAATCAGACAATTTAATTGGTTAAACGAGCGGGATCTCTTCTTGTTGTGCACGGGAAAACTAAAAAAGCCAACAGGAAAATCAAAACGAATTACTCGTAGTTACTACTTTTCTAACGAATACATCGTGTAAATTTACAAAATTATGTCTTTTACATTTACATTTAATTACGAAGTGAAAAATAATAATTAAAGAAAAAAATTTTATTCACTGTAATTCTTCTCGTTCTTTCTCCTAATTATTCCACACCTTACTTGCACAATAACGCGTAAAAATAAGAATAAGCCGCGATTCATTTTCACGTTTCGTGCACGTAACATAATATTTTCTTATAAACGTTGAAAGAGAATTCGCGACAGAGAGGAATGAGACAGGTGAAGGGTTTCCTACACGAAAAGCGCGACCATCAAAAGTGTTACAAAGGGGACTGAAGGGGTTTCTGTACATACGTTTAGTCAGCGACAACACGACTGGTGGAAAACATAAAAGCGGTTGGTGCTGCGCACTCGATTCCGTCAATCTATTTCCAACCCTGAAGGGGGACACGAGGCATTTTTGCCGAAACGCGTCCCCCCTCCGTTTCGAGCGGGGGCCCCTTGAACTTTTAAATTATTTATAAAAGAGAGGGCCGGGTCGCATTCCCGCGGCTTTCCGTACCGTAACGAATTCCACGGTCTCGTGCCGTATTTATAATAACTTCCTGCAAGATGGTCCAGTATACGGCGCAGTCGGTCCATTTAATGCACGACATTAATGCGTTATGTAAAAGCGGTGCGGGTGATTCTCTTCTGTTCCGTCGACGTGGTTGGTAGGCCCAACGGTCGTCGTGGTCGTCTCCGTTGTCGTCTTCGTCGTCGACGGCGGCGGCGTCTTTTCGTCTCTTGATGCCATTAGGACGTGCCGGCGTTATTATTAGTTAACTTCAAATATTTATCGTATTCTTCCTCCTGGCGTCAGTCGTCTCTTACACGTGAATTTTTTTCCTCTCCTCCCGTTCGATCTATTCTTGTATTCGTGGATAACTGGGATATTCGCTTCCTGCTGTCGCATTCACTTCCTGAAGTTTTTGCGTTCTTCGTATCCTCGAGCCATGAGCACAGAAACACGTACGTTCTTTGATATTTTTATCACCAGGATCATTTCTAGGATAATCTTGTAAATCTTTAAGTCGTGCGAAACAATCATGGGATCATAGAAAGTTTTTTTCTTCGTCGATGCGATTGAAAGAACTTTCAACATTTTGTATACAGTATATTATACCACCGATTCACCGTGATTTTTTTCTCAAATATAATACGGAGCGATTTACAAGCGCGTGAAAAAGCGGAAGAAGAAACGATTCCCGTGAAAACGGAACAAGATGGAAGAAGATGAAACGAAAGTTAACGAGGCGCCTGGTAATTCTTCCCTCGGGGCGAAATTTCGCCCCGGAGCTTGTCCGTAAAGAGCTGAATGATTGTGGATACGGAACCTGTTAGCGCTGATAATTTGATTCACGATGGGAATTCATTGTGATTGCTCCCGTCGAATCGTTCTTGATCAGCTGTTTTGTCATTTCGCATGGTCAATTCATTTGTACGTTTTGTTCGTAATNTTTTCGAGAGAATCGCAAATCTCCAAGGAATTTCATTTTAACTCCTACAGA
>NW_006263750.1:1569165-1571435 GCF_000469605.1 Apis dorsata | reverse complement strand
AAAAAAAAAAAAATGGATGACGAGGTAGCTTTTTTCTTTTTTTTTCTTCGTTAATATTATAAGAAATATCGTAAATATTTAATCGAATTCGATCAACTTCCTTCCATTTCGATTTCACATCTTCACATTTGTCACAAAGTTCAAAGGAGCAGCGTTACGAGAATTAAAAACTCCTCTTAAAATACAGCTCCATCATACTTGTTAAAAAAATCGTCGGTGTTTCGCGAAGATAAATCTTTCCAAGGAAATACACCGCATACTTTATGAATTTAAAAGAGGGAACAAAGTGATTATCGTCGAGAGCATTCAGGAAATTTACGACACTCCCAAAGTCGTCACAGATTATTCTCCGCCCCACAGACCTTCACGATATTAACTATTCCCCTATAAAAACATCCAATCCGATCGAAATAGCCGCCGAAACATCTCTCTCTCTCTCTCTCTCTCTCTCCCTCTCTCAAAAAACAAAACGAACAAAAAGAAAAAATCCCATGAAAATATCCAAGAGAACAATTTCAACATCCACACTGCGATGTTTCGTCCTCGAAATCGAATTAACACGTGCGATTCGAATGGCAGAGAATCCGGAGGACGACACAACTCGGTGGTAAGGGAGTAAAAATCGACGAATCGTCGCGTCTATTCGAGGTCGGAACTCGTGGCCCAAGAGGCAGTCGATCGTTCGTGTACGGAACAGACAACGCACGATCCTCGTCGTGGCGTGGCTTCTAAACGGAAAGTTCATCGATCCACGCGTACCGCGACGTTGTGCGCGTCCTATTAAAAGCCGTGCACAGCGTACAAACGCTCTCGTCGTTCCACCTCCCTCGCGAGGCGTGGAATGGAGGCACTAAAGTGGCTAGACGGAGTGTCAGAGCCGGACGGAGATCAGAGGGCCGCCGTTGAAAGAAATAGTCCGACGGGGACGTTATACCGCAGCCACGTCCGCGCACGTGTTTTCGGGGTTCCGTCTCGTAGCGTCAATTTATCAACCGCGTCGAAAGCCGCGACACGATCTTCTTCCTCTCTTCTCTCTCCTTCCTCCACTTGCCCGAACTCTCCTCGAACAGGTGACAGAATTTCTCTTTTATATCGCACTCGTTTCATATGAATTTATCGAGTCGTAATGTTGCAAGACGATCTATAAATATTCGTTTGGGTATCGAAGATTATAAATTTTTAGGTCAGGGATCCTGTGATGGAATAATAATAAAAATATTTTAATAGGCGATAATACGAATGATGATAAAGTTCGTGGTAAAAATATTGTAAATTGCAAGATGTTACACTCGAAAATCTCCCTTTCTAAATTAACAGGGGTTATCGAGGATATCATACGTACGATAAAACAATCTCTACGATAACAATTAATTATCCCGAATGATACGATGAATGTAAGTTGAGTTAAAATCGGAAATAGTTTTCGCTATTCTCGTCTCGGGAACGAGTGTCGAGTAACCTTTGGGAATAAAAATTCGCGGAACAGGCTATGATTTGCCTATTAGTCCGGCCCGTGTACAAATACGGAGTAACATCGTGAGTTAAAGCATGCTCGGACTCGATACAATTTAGATTGTCCCGGAGAGCTCGTGTAATTTATGTGCAGCGGCACGCCACTCCTTTGTAATTGGACTAACGGCGTAAGTAGGGGAGTGTCTGTCCCGATCGGAGATCAAATGCTCGTCGTTGAAAGAAAATAGTCGGGACCACGTGGTTCAGGCATCCCGACGGCGAAGACGACGAGACGCGTGCTTTTCGTCGGAGTTACGTGCTGGCTGGCCAGAGATTTATCAGTCGCGGCGTTTCGAATGTGTCGAAAGCGACCACAGTTTTCACCCTTTGAACCTCCGAGTTGCAGCCAAGTTGGTTAATGCGGCGGAGAACGTATATATGCGCGGGTTGCCGATGCAGAGACGTATGTAGGTAATAGAGTCGTGCGTATCGTCGGCTCGTTAATTAATTTTAACTACCAATTAGCGTTCGTAAGCGGCACCACCTTTGGTTTACCATTACTTCTCGAATATATTCTCCTCGAGAAACGATCCTACGGAATAGCCTATAAACATCGTCGTTTAGTTAAATTCCTCCTCGTGGAATTTGTGACTTTTTGAAAAGTTATGCCTGTTATTATTATTATTATTATTATTATTACGAACACGGCCAGTGTTGTAAGGCGAATCATTTTCAAGGTATTATGATCTCAAAATTTAGCGTCGAGAGACATGGGAGAGATCTCTTCGCTCGGTAATTTTTGTTCGTTTGTCTCGTGT
>NW_006263750.1:1565426-1568950 GCF_000469605.1 Apis dorsata | reverse complement strand
CTCGGTTTCACGTCATTGTCATTGTGAAAAAAAAAAAAAAAAAGGAATGGAAGATCCTCTACGAGCATTTAACGACGATTTAATTTTACGATCGGAAACTTTATGGCGATCTCGGGCGTCGATTAGACGGAGCCACTCTTTGGGCAAGTTCGGGTATATTAGCAGTTTCGAGTTTCGGGAGGAAAGCGTGGAGCTTGCGACCTGACCTTGCCACGTTATTGCTTCTTCAGTTTTATGGCTGATACCAGGTTCGGTGTACGAGAGAACCGATGAAAGGTTTACGATTATGGAAATGTTTGTCCCTACTACGGGAAAAATGCCACGTCGGGATCAGTTTCGAAGCTGTCCCGATGTTACGGCGCACTCGATACTTGGCTTTGATATCTTTCCAGGTAGCTATTGCGTTCGTATTCGAGAAATATTTCTATATCCCGTGTAATCTTAGTGTCCTCAATTTTTTTATTGAACTTTCGAGAACACAAAATCACGGGAGAAATAAATAAAGATGGACGAAACTTCTTTTTCCAATTTTAAAATCTTCCAAAATCATTAAATTTCAACGTCGAACTGAAAATGTTGAAATCGTCGTTACCTTTGAACTCAAGAGGAGAGAAAGAAGAAGGAATTTTTATAATATACCATAAACGTATTATTCCTACAAGATATACAAAATTAATAATTACTCCATAATTATTACACAATCGAACGTAAGAAATCGGACATTGATAACTCGGTGTCAATTTTTGTTCGAAGAATTCGTCGAAACAGATTATAAAACAGAAGAACGAATATAATACATTGGCAAGAGTACAGTTTGCTGTTCCAATTTACACGTTACTCGAACAATTGTGATAAAGGCATAACCACATCAACGTGGCGACCAACAGAAACAAGAATAGCCGCTGATTCTAAAATCAGCCAGACCTAGAAACTGATCCAACTTAATCTCATCATCAAACCTTCGATCAACGATGGCTCCTCCTCGAGCATCCTTATGCACGAACATCGAAAGTCTATTGCTCGATTATCCTCGAACAAAACGTGACAGCGTCGATCGCGTTATCTTGCGGCCGCACGATTCCACAATCCTTATTATTAATCTGTCCCGAGGCGGTTCGATCGCGAGATCCAATCCGGCATCCTCCTGTCGGGGCTTCCTCGACAGAGATGGAGCGGCACCACGGTATTTGCACCTTCGACAAAGATCCGCATTGCGCATTGAGACATTTCTGTCCGGCCGATATGGAAGATAACCCGTGTCCCGGTGCACGTTCGGGGTCAGGTCCCCGTTCCTGGGTCAGATCCACGGCCTGGCCCATCGTGTTGATATCCCCGAGATAGCCCCCATTGTTTATGGACATTGTCGTGCACAGGTACGCGGGCCCAAGCGACAGTTCGGGGTCACTTCCTAGTGCCGTGACGTTTCACACCAGCGTGACACATCGTTCGAGATTCCCGGGATTCAGTCACGAATTCGCGTGACTCGCGGAAAATCACCGACCCGACCCTTCCTACCACCCCTTCCCTCCCCAAAGAGGTCTCGGTGTCTCCTCAGCCATCGGCGAGATCATCTCCGGATGGATCACGTTCTACGATCGTTTCTTTCGTGTTTCGTGTCTGGGAAAACGGGGCGTGTAACAAACGGCGTCTGCCTCGTTCGCGCGATAGGCGTCGTGTGTGTATATATACATTTTTTACTTCTTACTTCTTACAAGGTTTTTGCAAGGTTTTTATATTCGGGTATAAAATCGGGTCTTATCTGCGAGTTACCAGGAAATTGATCCAACCGTGTGAACTAAATCCGCTTATAGAATGCCTGACCGATTAAGAGTATAAGTAATAAGTTTTTCGAGCAAACAATTTCTCGCTTGGTTACGTTTGTACGATCTGTTTGTATACGTTTCACGAGAAATTAGTTTCAATGTTTGGAAACATGGGAATCTAGGAACTGGATTAGGAACGTTCACGAAGAAACTTGGAAGCGATCCGGCCTGAGTCATTTATTATACGTAGTCGGTGTCCCATGATTCCACTTAGACGCGATAACATTCGGCCCGTCATTATCGAGATTTCGAGGCGCGTTAAGTTGGACGACTATCGAGAGTGCTGGAACCAATGAAACGATCCGTGCATCTGTCGAGTGTCTGTACCGCGTTCCTGGCGCACACGACGTCCCGCCAACGTGTAAACAAACGGAGTGTATGCGAACGGCACATGTCGGAGCGCTTCGTATATACGAATTCCACGGTTCGTCGTCGAAGCGAGCATCGAATCAGGAAGTCGTCATCGTTTACTCTTCATGGCCGTGCCAGATCCTCTTCTCGCGGTGGATAACTTTTCTTTTCTTTTTTTTTCGACTTCGACTCGACTCTTTTCGTCTCAACCCTACCCTACCACTTTTCTCTTTGCCGCCTCTTTATCATCTTCCCTCCTCCGCGGCTCCATCCCACCCTTCCCTCTGTCAACAACTCGAAGATTTCTTCGACAAGTCCTCTGCACATACATCAATTCATCCTCCGTTAACCTGCGTGTCCCTCGCCATTCGTTTCGAGGAAATAGACTCGTCACCCGTTTACGACGTGCTAAGCAATCGAGTAAACACGGAGAGACGTTCGTCCTCGTTGAAACTCGGCGTATCTCCGCTGCACGGCCGGCGACGACTTTTACCTTTACTGCTTTCCGCACGTGACTTACCCGGCTAGATCGTCCCCGCGCGGAAACAGAGTCGGTCAGCGCTACCTGGTCGCACCACGTGCGGCTTCCTTTCGGGACAAAGGGACTCTGGATAATCGGGGATACTTTAAGGAGGGACCCGAGGGATCCCTCTATTCGGCCGAAGAAAGCGGCGCGGAAGAAAATGTCCAAATGCCGATACACGCGAGCGGCAAGTGGCTCGTAGAAATCAACCTTGAGGAACCTTCTCCTCTCTTCGCTCCTCTTTTATATTTCGTCTCCTCTTCCCTTCGCGCCGCGGAGGACGCTTAAACGTCCGTGGACGTGAATAGCCTAGGCCCCGAGGTTGGGTTAGTTCAGGGCGGGGTTAGCTACGTACGAATACCATTTGTCGTTACGGACAAATGGAGAGACCGAACAGAAGATTCGATCCGCGTAAAGGTATTCGTCTTTGTTCGACCGCGGATCACGCGTATTTATCTTGAGGTCTAGCGGGGACCTTCGATGACTGGGGTAAATGAAACGGAAGAAAAGCCTGGAGGGGGAGCTTAGCGTCACGTGAAACGGAAAATCTGTCCCTGAAGAAACTGGAGAATTTAATCGTCGAATATTACGTCGCTTCGAAGTCGATAAACTTCGTTCGAATCTACCCTCCTCTTCGGCTCGTTTTTCGTTCTAGCATTATGCATCGTTGATTCAGGGAACTTCTGTCGCCGAATCACGATACAATTTCTACGTCGTCTTTTCTAGCGTGTCTCGAAACTCGTGTTCCCCTCCCCTTCGCCGATGTAATAAGAGGCAGTAGTTCCCTCCCGTGTTTCCTGTAACATTTTCTCTTGCGCAACCAAGAG
>NW_006263750.1:1556625-1565289 GCF_000469605.1 Apis dorsata | reverse complement strand
GCATCGGCACGGGCAAGACTTTCTCCCGGTGCCGGCTGCTGGTAGTGCCGGGGCCATAAAAGTAAATCGGTGGAACTCTCGAAGGCCCAAGGGCGGAGTAACCTCGGCATAAATCCTGATGTTCTAGACAAATGGGGCCTAACGGTGCGTATATATACTCGGAGGAGATTCTACGCGCTTGCACAAGAAGCCACCATCATCCTCGCTTCGCTTTTGTTCGACACCAAGAGCACCGGCTTCTTTTGCTCTTTAATTCCAAGGACCCGTGCAGACGAAGAAGGTCACGTATACCTGAAGAGAAATAGACTAGGAATAAGAAGGAGAGGAAGAAGAAGAAGAAGAAGAAGAAGAATGAAAAAGAGAAGATGCCACGTTGACCCAAAGATATTGGACGCGAGTTGGCGCGCGAACAAGAAGTACCTGATATTTTTTTCTCCTCGTCTCCCTTTTATCTTGGACGATTTTCCTCTTGGCTCCCCTTCTCCGTTTCGCGTTCTGTTGAGTTTTTCAACAAATAATGGCCTACTTGATCGTGAATATCCTCCGGTTCCAAGGCGCAAAAGGACAGAGAGAAAGCGCGACCCGTGAGGGTCGTCACGGTGCACGGTTGATCTGGATCGTTCGACGCACCGGGAAAGGTTCGCTATTGTGAGCCAGATACCAGAGGCAGCAAGGGATAAAAAATTATTGCGGACAGAAGTGCAGCGTTTTGTTTGCTCAGTATTGTTGCCGTGAGTTAATAGTTGGTGGGCTATTTTGTCGCTCCGAGTTTTTTGTCGAGTGTTTTCGAGCCGAGTGCTTTTTAGAAGCTCGCCAGTTTCTATGACGTAACAGTTTAATGTCTATGAATAGGGGATTAGAGACGGTAATGATCATCGGAGAGGATCGTTTCGGGGGTTTTGTGCTTATGTTCGAAAACAAACGATCATCGTAATTACGAATTTTGAATGAGAATTTTCGTGTATAGAATTCGTGCGAACACATCTAATTTCTTTTTAAAATAATTACGTAATCGTAATTCTGTCGATTCTGTCTATCTTCATTGGAGCATTCTATCTATTTGAATCATTACATTCATCCTTCTTCGAATCTTTTGAAAGGAGACAAAGTCGCATAAGGGAAAACTAATGAACAGTGTCAGCGACGATCAAACCATCGATACGTAGGCACTTTTCTAAATCCCGCGGTCGAGAGATCACCGATATAACACCGGGGGTCGGTCGCTCAAACGACAAGGAGCCCCCATCGTTCGTCATTAGACATCCAACTGTCTGTCGACAATACCGTCCAACCACCGGCCATCGACATTTAAGAACGTGTATATACCTCGGCATCAATCTCTGCCCCGGTCTCGAAAATTCAAAGAATCTCGATTCTCCCTTTCGAAGATCCTAGGCAAGGACACTCGCGCTCTCGTGGGGTCTTTCTCGCCTCTTATTCTCTCTCTCTCTCTTTCTCTGCACCTTCTCGCATCCACTTCCTCGCCCCTGTACCGATTCTTTTCTCTGCTCGAGCGTGTCCTTCTTTCTCCCTCGCCGCTCTTCTCCTCCACCTTCGAGGATCGACCTAAGGCTGTTCTTTTGGAAACCATATATTTTTCGTTTCACAGTTCGCGGCGCCGTTGAATGCCCTGCCTCCATTCAGACGAGGGTGCATCTCCGTAGCAGCCGCCAGGTATAAATTTTGGCGTCGGTTCGAAAGACCTGGGGTAGGGAGGCCAAGAAGAGAAAGAGAGAGAGAGAGAAAAGGAGGAGAGTGTGGAGGAGGCAGATGAAGGGAGGAAAAGGAAAGCAGAGAAAGGAGAGAGAGGGAAAAGAGAGAGAAAAAAAAGAGAAGAGAGGAAGGAGGAGAAAGATCGGTCCCATGGTAATCGATTACCTCCCCCGTATCCCCAGAATCCCATATAGTGACCGGCCCCATGGCCCGAAGATTGAACCTTCGATAACCGGTGCTCCACACTCTCTCTCACTTTTCTCTCTCCCTTCGCCTTCATCCAGCTCTGTCCATGGATCCCCCCCTCCCCCGTCACTATCGTCTATTTTTTTCCAAGGTGCACGAACACGTAATTTCGAACGGCCTGGGAAACGAGTTGCGCTAATTAAGCGCGCACAGATTTGGCACCTGCTGGGTACCTCGAAGAACTCGGGAATTTTTCTCTTTCTTTTACGGATACGCGCCTCGATGCCATTCGATATCTCGGGAAAATTTGAATTTCGCGTCGAGAACGAGGATTTTTCAATTTTTTTCTCGTCATTCGTTCAAAGATCAGAAAAACTATTCGATTATTATTTTTCTATCTTTCTCTTCATCCAATTTGTTAACCCGATTTTAATAATAAAATCGTGACCAATTCTTTCAAATTCATTATATTTTATAGGATGATCTAATACCCGAGTCGAGTGGATTGTTAAATTCCTCAAGTTCGTCAAGCTGCCGCTTTCCTGTCGTCACGTCGTTTACACACCGAGTCTCGACGAGTTAATCGGGAACCTGGGTCGCGCCTCGTAACGAGCGTAATTTGATATCGCCGCGACGCGTCTCTCCCTGTGGCTGTGTTTCTAAATTTTCGAAACAACGCATGATCGAGATAGGGCGATACATCCTACCCCTCCTGCTCATCGTCCATTGACAAATTGTAAATATTTAAACGATCCGTGATCCGTCGTCCATCAAACACAAAGACAGGCGGCCAATCCAACTTTATCGCAACACCTTTTATAAACAACGTGTTCGATAATTACCGCGAACGGACGAGCGTGGGAGAGAGAGAGAAAGAGAGCGGACGAAAAGGGGCGAGGAAAGAGTTGGAAGGAGAAGAGGGGACTTTGGTTTTAATTCGATGTCAGTTATGATTCAGTGTAGCTTGACGATGAACGGTGGAGAGGATAGAACGAACACGAGGAGGGAACATCGCTCGAGACTAACAAGCTTATCGTACATCGGCAGATTGTTCCTTCTCAGAAGCCGGTTATCCTTCGGCGTATTTGATAACGTTCGACAAGAAATATAGCATAAGTCCGCGCGCGTCCGTGAGATTACGGATCCGAGATATATTCTTATGCTTATTCTGGAGCTTGGCCAGACACGCGCAATTTCCCTTCGCACCCGGTTGCTCCCTTCCCCTCAAACTTTTAAGTACACACGAAATATATATCTTCCCTCGATCCTTGTCGAAAAGATCCTCGTCTCTCTATTCATCGAATAATCGTACCATCGTATTCCCTCGATATTCAAACAACAGTTTGAATATAATTTACGTAGAGATTTTTATTCTCTCTGTTACTTTTCTGAAGAGAGTCAATATCTTTCCAATCTCGTTAAAATTTTCGAAAATTTTACTATCTCATAACACGCGCATTCAAAATTCAAGATTTCACGCAGTCCTTCGAGCACGGTAAAACTCGCGATAAGAAAGCCCCCCCAGTGTACACGGATCGAGATATTTCGTAACGCGTATCGTTTCCTTTTGGAAAAGGGGCGGCAGAAGATTGGTAGCCGAGAGAGGGATATAAACGTAGAATCATAACGCAAGAGTCAACAACGCAGTGGGAAAAGAGAGAAAGAGAGAGAGAGAGAAAGAGAAAGTATAGTTGGGTGCACAGGGTGCAGCTGCTTCTTTTTCTGGACTCTTGCATCTGCCTCTGCCTCTTCTTTCCCCTCTTTTTCCCCTCGTCGGTTCACCGCGTTCTGGTCATCCTCGTTTCAGGCCCGCGGCGCATTACGTGGCATATTTTCTTCGTGGTACTTGCGTATATATATATATATATATACGCAACTCTCTTTCTTTGGAAAGGCTCTCGCCCTTCCGTGGACGGGGGGGCCCCCGATCTCCATTCTTGGTCTTATGCACGAAGAATGCCGGGTCCCGCGTAATAACATCTTTCGCGTATTTCGGGATCCATGTAATATACGAAATATATTCATGAATATTTCGGCTGATCACACGGTACGTGCGGGACATAGTGTGCGTGCGCGCCTATATGTTTTATGAAATTCAAAGGGGAAAACGCGTCGCCGTGAGGAAAGTTTCTCTTTCTCGAACGAGGGAGGGTCGAGGAGGGATGGCATCGAGGATGGACGATCTCTCCCTATTGGCGGCGTTGCCTCGGGTCGGCGCAACCGATAACCGAAAATGCCGGGATCGTGTGATGTCGGCGACGAGAAAAAGGAATATTATTCGTCGCGAGATTAGGGCGAGATCGAAGATTAAACGGACGAAGGATGGTGGTTAGAGATCGTGGTTAATTTATTATTACGTCGCAGGGTAATACAGGGATTTTATATACAATACGAGCATAATTTCAGGGACGATATGTAAACTACGTTACTCTTAATTACAGTTACTCGCATAAAATCGCTGCACCCTCGACTTTGATTGAAAGATCATTTCGTCCTCGTCATTTTCGCGATTTTATGTGCACATGCCACAAAACAACTTGCACGCTTCGTATATTCTCCTCTTCTTCGTATACTTAACGTTCGAAAGCTGTCATCATCAGATCGTCAAAATTACATAACGTCCTTATAACATCTTCTTCGAACGTATTTTTCGGTTTCGCGAGAATCCAATCTTCTTATAAACACGTGAAAAAACATCCCATAACCTTACCAACCCCTCGCGTTGCGTTCAACAACGTCGTTAAAATTTTCTCTCGATCGAATACGTTTGTCCATCGTTTTCGAGACAGTTTAAAGGCAAAATTTCCTTCTTTTTCTCGAGTGCGCCGCGCGACGTTTCAATGCATAGTGTTTGCCCCGATCTCGAGAGCACACTTTGCGTTATTTGCCCGGTCAGAAAGTCGTCAAAAAGCATTGGGGAAGCCGAAACTTTCGTTCGTTGCATTTGTACGGTGGGAGGGGCGGCATTTAACCTTCGTTGAGCGGCGCGCGATTCCCACTGGGACCCACCCGTGTGCTCCATTCAGAAAATGCGAACGTAAGTCGTTCGGCAAGCACTCCAGCCGCACGAAAATCTCGGGACGGATGTAAACACGCACCCGACGGTATCCTCTTTATCTTCCTCTCGGCCCGGAGTTCTGGGAACGAGGAAGTTTTGCGAGGAAGACGTGGACGAGAGGATGACAAACGCGCCACTCGAGAACCAGTCTCGGAGCACGCGTGAAAGCCGGGTGCGCGTGACCGTACAGGAAAAAGGATTTCTGCTCCCACTTCCGCCCCGTGTGTACACGTTCCGGTGCCTTTTGACCGAACAACGTTTCCGATCTTCTCCCCCATCACCTCTACATCAGAATCGCATTAAGCCGTGCCACATTTCTGCTACGCGATGAGACGACGTTTTTGGCGTTTTTGACGTTGTCCGAGTGTGATCCTGAATCGAGAGACAAACGTTCGTTTTTTTCGAAATGGCGATACGAGTGTACGAATACGCTCAAACGAATACTCGTTGTAATTACTCGATTTTTTGGAGAGCGAATAATCATAAAAATATGTACGTAGGTATATTTCTCGTTGAAATATTTACGAGTGAAATGTTCTCAGAGCGTAGAATAATATTCTTCAAGAAAAATCTCGAAAATCGAAAGGGTTAGATTTTTCTGAATTCCACAAGGTTTCGCAATCGCGAAACCCTTTCGACGATCATCGAGTCGTTACAGTAATTGTACGGAAATTACATCGTGTGTTGTTTCCTTAAATCTTGGAAACTAGTTGCTTTCCATTATCCTGTGGCGTGTTCACGATTCGTTTAATAAGAAGATGGCTTAGGAGGGAGCGGGGGGAAGAAGAGGAAAAGGAACGCGATACGACTTTATTACCCCGAGGATAGGGTACGCATCTCGTACGGAAAGGAAATGCAACTACCACGTACTACAACCGTGTGTTGGAGAAACGAAGGAGAGGGCGAGGAGAGGACAAGCGTGAAGATGCGTGAGCGCGAGACCGGAGGATGAGAGATTTTTCGTCGTCGGGTAACCTCCACGTATGACTGGGGAATTATAGTCAATTGTCGATAAGTTATCGATAATTTTAGAAGAACGCCGATGGGAAATGACGCCGGTTCGCATTTTGTACCGAGCAAACCCGACAATTTGCCCGATATTACGGGCCCCTTGTACTACCACCGATCACTTGCTTTTCAACACTCCGTGGCTGTCGTCGTTCCCGTTACAGATACGATATCCAGTTTCGTATGATCGATACGTTTTTATAACCCCGAATTGGACGTTCAGGGAATGGATTCGAGAGAGGTGCGAACACCATAACCAAGAATTTCGCCTCGATGCGCTCACGAACCTTCGCCGCGTAATCAGCGTTTAATATAAATTAGGTTTCGGCTTGCTGGAAACGCGATATAACGGTAACGAGAATAATTCGAGAATAAGTTTAAACCTCTCGTTTTCGCGCGAAAATTTATAAAAATACGTAATTCTGCAATTTTAAAGGGAATCTAATCGAAATTCCAATTTCTAAAAAATTTATTCGATCCTGAGAGAACTCAAAAGAGATTTATCTCTTTCTTCTTTTATTTATTTAAAAATAACTAGCTTGAAATGATGAAATAAATAGGTCTTACTGTCAAAAAACAAATTTTTCTACAAAGATCTGAGTTACTATCTTCTACATAAATAAAAATAAGTTTAAGTCATCACAACTCATCGCTTGCCGTCATCTAAACGACAGGCGAAGAAACGAAATCACAGAGTGGAAGGAAGCAAGGAAGGAAGGAAGGAAGGAAACGGGGAGAAAAAAGAAAAGAAAAAAAGACCCTTCTCGATCTAAAGTAGCGACACAATCTTCCCCGCGGACTCGCCCATAATTAAATATTACAAATGATCGCGCATCTGGAGTCGGCCAACTCTTTTTGCCCTTTTTGCCCAGGCCGAGCCGAGAGGGAGGACTACTCTTCCACGCGATAACGATCCACGATCGCCCCGAAGGGAACCGTTCCATAACTCGCTCTCGCCTTTCTTTCGCTCTCGTCACGCTTCGAGTGTACCCCCTTTTAACGCGCCTCCGCTTCTCGCTAAACCAAACGAAAAATCGCCAAGGAATTAATATCGAGGCTCTGAATCGATCTTTCTTCATCCCTCGAAATCGAATTTGAATTTCGATCGAAAGAAAGAAAAAGAACGATAAGCAGGATCGATAATAATAATAATGATAAAGGAGAATTTTTTTAACATTCGCAATGCTGTCGCGATTAGCAAGATTAGATTGGATCAAATTTTGTATAAGAACGCGTTGAAAATCGATAGTACGATTACGCAAAGTGTAATTAGCGGTTGGTAATACCGTTAATGGATTTTCTTCGTGGGAGTCGAATACACTTTCGCGATGATTATGAAATCGCGATCTGGTTACGGTAATCGTAGAAAAAAGTTTCGCACATTCACCTAACCGATTCGTTGCCCATTTCGTGATCGGGATGATTGTACGAACACGAGTGTAATCGGTTTAAGAAGCGGTATAGTAGCGTGTTTAACCGCGACTGGTTGGATGTTGGGTAACGATGGTACACGGTTTAGAGAAGCCAAGAAACGTACATTGAGAACATTAATGGAAGAAGAGAAAAGCTTGATGCAATTTCATTAATACGTAATAAGCAATGTAAACTCTCTTTTAAATGTATTTCGATTTAAATTTTATAGGTAAAATTTCTTTTATTCAAATGTTTGATGTTATCTTAAAATCGACAGAATTTTCAATATTCTGCTACTTTACGTACTCGTTTTAAAATAATTTCCACGTTACGTCGAATGATAAAAACAAACGCGGTATAATCTTTAATAGATGGATAAAAAAGGGGGCAAAGATAACTCGCCGTTGCGCCATAATGATCGCAAATTGTCGAGACGTTATTTTGTATTTTGCATGAAATAACAGGGATGAAAAATAATAATAATAATAATAATAACGATAATACGCAATGGTAGCGAATAACGAGCGTAAAGAGCATAACAATTAGACGAAAAGCTATCCGATTACTTCCAAACATTTTATTTGGCCCCGAATCGTTATTATAATGTTCGTTAAAATCGCGCGTTGCGCAAAAAGCCGGAGAATTACTTTCATCGCGTGCCCGTAGTAAATACGACTTGGCGTTAAATTCAAAATATTCTGTCCCACATAGTACACATGCGCACACGTCCACGTACATTGTCAAGTTTCGCGGTTAATTACGCGAGTCACGTACCGTTGCTCGACCGCGTCTATAGAATTCTATGCATGGTTCATGATCGTTTTGCCAAATCAAGGATGATCGACAACCTCGTCGTCGATTTCTATATAGAGAAAATTGACGAGACGTTCTATAGGAAAAAAGAGAAAAAAATCCCAATCTCCTTGTATATAAACTGTAGTATTTACAAATTTTCGTTAACTTTGTTCATGGATGCTTATGGAATTTTGAAATTTTCTAATTATATTACTATCTACTCGAGAGAAATCGTAGATAGATTTACACGCGAATATAAATCTTCATTGTTGTCAATTTCGATCTCCCTATCGAGTTCCTCCAATCTCAATGCGAATAGAATCATCGGTCTTGTATTCTCAAGTTCATCGAGTCACTCGGTTGAGATTCATTCTTAGAAAACAGGGATCTGGAGCCCTGGTTGGAAGGCCATCCCGAGCGGAGAGCCATCGAACTCTGCATTCTCCGTTTCTATAACACGTTTCAATACAAATCCGTCCCTCGTCGTTTCA
>NW_006263750.1:1555964-1556356 GCF_000469605.1 Apis dorsata | reverse complement strand
GCGATATATATATATATATATATATATATATATATATATACGCGGCTAAACCAACGCGTCAAAACGAACAGGTTTCTCATGAAAGATGCACGGTCCCAGGTGCGAAGGCAAGCATCCCTTCTTCTTCCTACTTCCTATATCAATGTCATTCCGCTCCATTCAACGTTTTGCTCTATCAGCATAACCGGAAGGGAAGTAGTAACAACTCTTATCAACCGGCTGCGATTTCCAGTCCAATGTTCCACCAATGCTTCGTGGTAACTCGATCTTCTCTACGCGTTTCTCTCCGCCCATAAGCAATCGTCGTCGTTTCCTCTAATAATCGTAGCGAGAGTTCTTTTTCTGCTTGGAAGCGGCTTAATTATCCTTTTGCTTTCCCCTAGATAATCTTG
>NW_006263750.1:1548296-1555927 GCF_000469605.1 Apis dorsata | reverse complement strand
GAGGAACGAAGCGCGGAAGGGAAATGCGAGGAAGGAGGATTAGAAAGACGGAGGAGGGAGGGGGGAGGAAGAGGAAAAGGAGAAGGAGAAGGTTTGACCTGTTTGCCAGGTTGGTGGTTTCGTGGTATGGCGCGGCAAGTCGAGATCCATCTAGATAAAGAGTCGCAGGGCAACGATCCGTATCGGGCGGAGTGGAAGGACAATTGGAACCGAGATTTCGTAACGGCGACATAAACGTAAAGGCAAACGATCGCGGCACGACGCCTTCCCCGTGTAGACACAATCCCGGAATGCTGGTGTATCGTTCGTTCCGGCGTGCTCGGATACGAATTAAAATTCTGTGAATGCCAGCTTGTTCGTGAACGGTTCGTTAATGGTGCGCGGTGAGCGGTGTCGAATCGATTTTTTTCGCCAGGTCTCCATTTTATTCCCAAGATGTTCTCTCAGGAGAAGGAGAGAGCCTGCGGTCGAGCCTGCTCGCGAATAATCGAACGCCAAATCACGTTCCCATCGTGTGCATACTTGATCGTACGTACGTAATACGGAATCGATCCTCGGGCTAATAATTCCACGAATTAGGAAGGATGAAGAGCAAATGAGAACGATCAGCGACATATGCACATATCGAAACGTAATATAATTTTTCTTCCATTGTAACTCGAGTTAGAAGGAGGGAAAAGCTTCGACGAAAGCCACCGCGGGATCCGATCCCACGGAATGGAATGGACGTTTGAATTATCGTGGAACCGTTAACAGGGAAAGGAATAAGGAAGAAGACTGGGTGCCCGGTGTGCTCTCGTCGGGGCATTCACGAAATTTCTTCTTTAGGACACGTGTATGCGTTCGTGTGGGGCAGAGGTCCAGGTCCGAAGTTCTGATCCAACCGAGAAATCCGATACGATCGTAGTTTGTTGGCAGGTCTTACGATGCCGACAGGACTTTTCCTTGTTTCGGTGGTCGGTAGTCCCTTGGAAAACACGTGTCCTAGCTGCAGGACATAACTATCGAGAAAGAAGGCTGTTCCATCCTTCTCCCGTGTCTTGGCATTTCTTGGCGAGCACGAGGAATGCCCGCTCCGCTCCTGGCTCTCCCGTGTCATTGAGGAATACCGGGAGGAGCAGAAGGAAGAAAAGAGGAGGAGGAGAAGGAAGAGAAAGGGCTACGTGTCATCATCGCGTTGGAAAAGCTGGATCCTTCTCTGGCAGCCAGGACGAAAGGAAGATGCGCGAGCGAGAGAAAGAAAGAAAGAAGGAAAGGACGAGAAGAACGAGGCACGAAGGAAGACGAGCGAGAAGAAGAGAGGGAAGAGTGGCAAAGAGGAGCAAGGAGATACGAGCTGGCACCGAGAAGGGAGAAAAAAAAGGTGAAGGTGCAACGAGGTAGAAAGCAACCAGTCCAGGTCCAGGTATTCTATTATGCTCGGTTATCTAGATTATGGCATTCCTGCTTCGAGGAACCTGGCAACCTGGGGTGGACGGAATGGGGTGTTTCAGGATACCCGGCTCGCTCTCCGATCTCTCTCTCTCTCGCCTCTCCTCTCCTTCTGCGTCACGGTTTCGTTGCTTCGGAGCACCCATTAATCCTCTTCTGTCGGGTGAAACTCCGAAATTAAAAAAAATATATATGTGTAGATATGTATGAAGGAGGATCTCTCTCTTTATATATATATCTCTCTCTCTCTTTCTGTTCGAGCAGAGAGAGAGAGAGGGAAACGAATCGGACACGGGGAGGCGAGGGATTCAGGTAGGCCGTTCCGAGGCGATCCCTTTTTCTGACTTCGAATCGTGGAATTTGTTATACCCCATTGAATTGCGTTAAACCTTTCTTAAAATGAGTGTGGCCAAGCGTCGCTCGGAAATAACCTCTACCACGATCCGCTCCTTTTCGGCCTCTCACAAAAGAATCGTTCGTTAGCTCGGCGTCATTAGGGAGGCTCTGCATCTTAGGGAGAGCGCGTTCCAAGGCCGCGATCGCGCCAAAATTATTTATTTATACGCCGATCCCATTTGTTAACGTCGCATAAATTGACACGAGATATTCGAAATTATTATTCTCGGGATAAAAAAAGGAAATATCGTACGCGGATAGGTAAACGCGTGTGTAAAAAAAGGAAGGGCTGTGTACGAAACGGAGTGGAGCAGAAGAGTCCGGCGGCAGCAGGTAGCCCGGTCCAGGTGTTATGTTGCCGTATCCTAGGTTTCTCCGTCCTTTGTTTTTAAAAACCTCCTCCTATCGTATTACACTAGTAGATTCCTTAGATCCGCGATCAGATTGTTCCAACTCGGAGCACATGGCGCCCGCCTGTAACGCGCAAAGGCACACCTCACTAAATTTTCTGACGGAGGGAACAAACATTTTTAGGTAGATTGTTTTGCGAAGATAAACGAAAGCGAGCGACAACCTTTCCTCGAGACAAAAGCGGGTATTTCCATTGTCTTACCGTGCGAGGATAGGAGTTTTAAAGAGCCTAGTGTGATTAGTCCGTTTGCAAATAATCTTGGCGCACGGCGCCTCTAGCAAAGCCTCTGTACAAGTGTTTGCGTACCTTGTATCCGTACAAACAGACCGAACTCTCTTGTCAACACGCCGATCCATTAGCAGGAAAATTCTGACTGTGTCAAAGTGTGCCCATTATGAATCCAATGGCTGGCTGCCTTCAGACCATTAGCGCGGATCCGAGAAACACGAGGTTATATACCGGTTTTGTGTACCGCCGTCAGATAACTCTGTTGGATTTCTTTGTCTTGTCGAGGCGCAGATAAGGGGATATGGAATCTAACACGATGATTAGAATGGACGACAAGAGGACGCTGGAACAATGGTCGGATGGAGGGGAGGGAGTAAAGAAACTTCGGGGAAACGCGATGCTCGTAAAAGAGATTAGAAACGTACAAAGTTCGATCGTGGAAGGGAAAGAAAATTTCTCCGTTTTTCGGAATAGATAAAGGCGATGATACGCTCTCGAACAGGATAAATAAAGGGAAAGAGATTAGATCGATAAATAAAGAGCGGATTCATCGCAAGGGACAAGGGGTATATTCCTTAGGCATTTTATGGGAACGCCGGTGTAGCAGTTTCGCGATCATATCTTCTGGCATATTCGGTTTCAGTTTGGCGATTTTTTAAGCGATTTCTTTTTTAAGCCACGATTATATAGAATCAATTTGGATAACACTTTTATTATTAGAAAAAATTTTAAATCTCGCGCTTTTATTTCGCGAGCAAGAAAAAGAAAATATCTCCCGAACTATAAAATATACTTTTTCATTTAGCGTCGTTAAAACCTCTTTACCGCCACTCTATGGATAAAATATCTTGCGCTTTAATGAAAATACACGTGAGATATCTCGTGCCCCAAGTGTCCCCAGGAACGACGTCGCGGTATACCATAAAAAAAAAAAACGAGGAAGAATTAAACCCCTCTTCTTATTACTCCATAAAGAATACTCCCTCCGTGTACCAATAGATAACCGCATCCCGTAGCACGGGAGAACAAAGAGGCTCGTTGATCGTCGAAGATCCTTCGTTAACGAATAATAAGTATCCGTATAGGAGAATGCCTTAATGAAAATCTTGTTTTCCACCGTTCGTGGCGCGAGCAACGGTACCTACAACGGCCGAGGGAAAACGTGGGGCGCGGAGATAGGATCGAGAGAGAAGGATCGTTTCGGGTGTATCGAACGTCGGCAGCATCGGTGGGAAAGGTAAAACGTGTGGCTCCGCTCCTCGATTAATGAGGGCCGATAACGGGGATGATTACTTCATTACGCTTACCGTCCGGTAAACGCGAAAGTCGTACCTACCGTTCGTCGAAGGTATGTCGAGGACTTCGAGGTGGAGCAGTGAACGCCGGCAGGGACGGCGGTAGGGGAGCAAAAGGATTTAGTGCGACCGGATCCTTGAAAGAATCGTAAACGAGCGGGCGAGCGGTTTCCGGTCGGCTCCACAGATGGCGCCGGCTGTATCGTTAAGGAGCGCTCTCCGCGCGAACCTTTCCTACGCGAGGTTCGAAGACCTTTCCAAGAGCTGTTCCATCCACTTCGAGAATTACCCCTCGTCGTCTTCCTTCTTCTGTTAGTTTTCTCGTCGCGAGAAACTTGATGCGCTCTATTTTTTTCTCTCTCTCTCTCTCTTTCTCGTCGTTTGAATTTAGCATGGTTGGTTTCGCGGAGTGGAAAGTCATTTCGGAAAGGTTTAGATTAATCCAAAGTCGGCTCGGTGTCTGTGAGTGAGAAGTTGCTTTGGATCGTAAAGTTTCCGTGCAAACTCAAGTTATTTCGACGATAGTTCTTTGTGGATTTGGATAATATTTGTGATAAGGTTTTTTCCTCTGATGTCAATGTTGAAGTATCGAGTTGATTGGAACGATTTTCAGAAAAAAAAAAAAAAGGTCGGCGAAGATATTAGATTGCGTTTGATTTTGTTCTAGGAATTGTACGACTTGTGTTGAACCAGTAAGATAACTTAATATCACTCGGAGAAGAAACGGAATAAGTTAGTAGGATATTTGGGGCGGGATTAATGTAATCGGATACCCGGTCGGCCGTGATAAAGAAATCTTTAAATGATTTAGAAGTGATATCGAACTATGTATCCACTGTACAAAGGTATTATTTCAAACTACAAAAAGTAAACTAGAAATCTAGCAGAGATTAGAATATCTACTTTCCAACTATCGATCGGTGATCATGTCGTATCCTATTCGTATCTGTGCCGTATGCATACTTCTTCCGCGAAATCTATAAAAGTGACGGTTTGTCGGCTAGGTAAAAATAGCCTCCTATGTTCACATTTAACTCAGAATCAGTGTTACTTATGGCCTGCTCTAACATTAAACGAGTCCAACTTTGAAGAATCCATCGGGATACACACACTCCCCGATATCTGTGACAAATTCGATCGCCTATACTTTATTAAATCGCCAGAATGAAATTAAGAATTGGAGAAATTCTTCTCTCAAAAGCCATAGAAATGTTCAATCACGCGTATTGAATGGAATTTCAAGAAAAATCAATGCTCGAAGACGCCTTTCAATAACTCTCCTGCAATTCTTTACAGGATCGGGAAACCGGTAACACCGTTTGCGCATAGGTCGAGGCTCGGCAAGCTACTCGACCATGTAAATGTAACGTCATTGCGTGGCCGCGTGTACGCGATCCTCACGGGCGTGTACGCCAGGAGGAAATACGCACGCACACGAGCCCTCCGCCTCGTACATCCCCGCGTGGACGTGAATGCATCGCTCATTACGGGATAATGGGTTATTTCGATCCTCCTCGAATTACCGAGTCGACAATGAGGGATTCGATTCGAAAAAGCCTCGGCTGCTGTTCCTTCTTTCCTCCCTCTCCTCGCTCTTCTTTCGAGCTGACGGAGCCGCGAGCCCTTTCACGGTCC
This sequence comes from Apis dorsata, assembly GCF_000469605.1. Taxonomy (NCBI): domain Eukaryota; kingdom Metazoa; phylum Arthropoda; class Insecta; order Hymenoptera; family Apidae; genus Apis; species Apis dorsata. The sequence goes on along the minus strand of NW_006263750.1, from coordinate 1,550,530 downwards.
CAAGCAGCGATGGATTGGAAGCGAGATGGCGCAAAGAAAAAAAAAGAAAAAAAAGGAAAGAAAAAAAGAAGGACGAAATGAAAAGGAGGAGGAGGAGGAGGAGGAGGAGAGGAGGAAAGAACGAGGAGCGCGGTGGCAGCGAGAGAGAGGCTCGCTCGGACGAAACAGGCACGAAAGAAAGGCACCAGAAGAGTTTTGGCTCCGAAAACCGAGGAGACAAATGAGGACGAGCGAGCGAGGATACGTAGTGGAAGGGACCGCGAGAAGGCAGCTTCTCTTCTCTTCGTGCCTTCCTTCTAGAGAGCCCCCCTCTTTCTCATCGTGTCCAGCCGTCTCTCCGTGGAACGTGCACCGCAGGACCTCGAGGTGCAATCTTCCGTACGAAACGTGCACTTATACGTGCATTCATCGTGCGCATATCCTTTCCCCTTTTCTCCCACGCAATACGCGAACACGCGTGTCTTTCCGCATCTCAAGCGGAATCTCTCCCTCTTTTGTGCGAATAAGGAAATCATCGACAGTTCAACGACTTGTCTTCCTCCTGGATGGAAATCGGTATTCCTTTGCCCCTTTGCAGATCTCAAGATCCTATCGTTCGAAATTCGAAATGGCGGAATCGAGTGACAAAGAGAAATAGGATTTGGGTCATATGGACAAAGGATTATATAACGAGATTGCTCTCGCTTTGACACCTTACCATTTTTCCTTTTCGAGCAGATCGATCCGCCACTTTGCCCTCTGCATTTTTCGCATTCATTCATTCGTTCGTTCGTTCATCCCATCCAAGCTTTTCTCCCTTGATGGTGATACAAGATTTTCTCCAACTCAATTATTATAGCGTATATGGAACTTGATATTTCATAACATTTTTATCGTTTTTTTAACATCAATTACGATCGATAATTGAACCGTTATCGAACATGACTCGAGGCCTGATTAAAATTCTCTGAGAAACGAAAGGATCGCAAGATTTCTGGCCGAGACGAAAAAAAAAAAAAAAAAAAAGAGAGAATAAAGGCGTCGATCATGAGCCTTTAATTGGGCCAACGCGGGACGCCTTCATCGCGACTTCTCTCGTGGGAATGAAATTATTCCTCGGTTCGGCGTATATATACACCTACGGTCGGACAAACGCGGGCCTCGTCCGCGCGCAACTCACACAGGTACGAGCCTTCTGCGCCCAAGCGTGTGCGTACATGGTGCACGGGGCCCGCAATTATTTTAAGTGTATAGCGATATCCGAGCAGCTATTAATGACGTTCCTCCGCAGATGAAATCGCGTGCTGACCACGGACAACGCGTCAGACAGTGCATACATATAGGCGCGAATTAATTGACGTAATAACGATCATTACGCATCACCGTCTCTACGATATACTTTTTCCCTCGCGCAAAGTTCTCCAGTTGTTTGCCACCTGCCGAGCCGTGGAAATTTCTCATCGGCGATTATCTCCGTTTGCCCTTTGGGGAGGGGGTACGATACTCACGAGAACGTCTCGATTCGCGACGCCCTATCGACTGACAAACGCGCACACGAGGGCAGGGGGATGATCTCGGAAAAATGGAATGCGTGGGCAACGCGAAATATCGTTCGCGCACCGTGTGGTAGATGATGGCTATCCGTCGACGCACAATACGCGATTACTTTGTAAGTCTGATATACGACCCCCTTCCCCTCCCCTGATTCCCATCGATCCCCCTCGTGTTGGGCAAATATTAATTTCCATAGGCGGGAAAATTGATTTTAACCGCTGACACGATTCAATGGGCGCGTACACCGAGCGTGGCACGCTGGTAGATATAAATTGCTGCGTCACGGCATAAAGAAATTTTCGGAAGAGATCGAATTCTTAATCGGGTGCTTAACTCTGATCGATTATACCATTAACCCGCCCCTGTTCCTATGCGTATTTTTCATAGTGAAAGTTTACGAGACCATGAAATTCCACCCTATATACAACTTTCCCTCTCCGCGTTCCTTCCCTCTAACGTCGACGATCCATCCATCCGTCCATCTGCAGTAATATAACGAGGCGCAGTAGGAATTAGGCGGGACATAAATTCCCCGTTGTGGAATGTTAGAGTTTTATGGATCACGATGTCGTCGTACACAGTGAGAAAACACGTAATCGCATGTAAGTCCTGACCGCAAAGTTGCAGAGAGAGAGGAGGGTTCACCGTTGGCGAGGGTGCCCTTCCTTTTTCCATCGTGGAACGTGGATCAGACGCACGCT
>NW_006263750.1:1544459-1548283 GCF_000469605.1 Apis dorsata | reverse complement strand
AGAGAGCCGTGTATATATATATATATATATATACGGTTTTTGTAACAGGAAACAGCTGCCGTTCGAAAAGGACACACTTTTCTGACGATTTTACCGGGGGTCCCCTTTTCACCGAACGAACGCTGTAACGCCGCCGGCTCTCTCCTTCTCTCCTCGAACGTGTTTTCTCGACGCGTCTGGTTTCCAGTTTCCAGCCGATCCTAGGTTATTGGCCAGAGGTTCCCGTTTGCGCTTAATTAACCGTAACGCGGTCCTCGTAGCTCGTAACGCTTCGACGTACGGTTTTTCTCCCTTACGACGGTGACTCTCGAGTGTAAGGCACCCGTATTGTTGCCGGAGCAGGAAGCAGGGAAAGGAGAGAGAGAGAGAGGAGAGAGAGAGAGAGAGAGAGAGTGAGAGAGAGCATCGGTTGCACGGGACACACCGAGTAATGATGTACACGCGTGCTTACGCTAATAATGATCTTTTGTTTCTCGGCCTCTTTGCGGATTTTTACGGAAGATATTTAATACTGATAACGTCGGGATTTATTGCCAGCCGCCAGACTACGTTGGAGATAAACGTGCTTCTCGGAGCAATCTCTCTCTCTCTCTCTCTCTCCGCAGTTACCAAGAGAGAAAAACACGCACAGCGAGAGAGAGAGAGAGAGTGAGAGAGGCATTTTTTCCATCGGTTCGAGTAGCTTCGCCGGTAAACGCTAACGACTAAGGAATATTCCTTATGGTTCCTCGATATCGAGAGATACGGGCATGGGATTATCGGCGTAAGTCGCGTTAAATTAATGGTACCGAGTTCGAGTATATATACCTTCGATACGCATATAACAACAAGATTGGACGGAATGCGAACCTCCATGGCTCTCATGGAGCACAAGATCGCCATTTCGACACTTATATATATGGGAAATACCTTCGTAATTATATTCTTTGATTCTTTCATTAAGTTTAATTAACACAATCGATAAACGAAAAATAATTTTCTCTCGCCAATGGCAGTGTCATCATCAATCGTCATCTTCTCAACTCTCGTCCCCGATAGTTTACTTTTCGCGGGAAAAATAAATCACGGGAAACGTGGATGTAAAGGTTCATAAATCAGTCAGTGGACACTTTTCCAGTCGTCGTTCTTCGCCACGTTTCCGCGCGTTTTTCGCGGCCAACGATCGCTCTCCACGAATTCCGCGCGAAACAGCGCAAAACGCGAATCTTGGAAGAGAAACTCTCTCTCTCTCTCTCTTTCTCTCCCTTTTTGATCCGTCGTGGAACGCGAAACACGTGGTAACAGGAAGAAGGCGTCCCGCGAGTTCATGGAGATATTTACGCGCTGTCCGCATACTCGTAAACGTCACCGGCGTGTCTCGCGTCTCGTTTTTCTCGCGTAGACTCGCGTTGACGTGACGCCACTACGGCCCGTTAGTCTTTAATGATGAATAATTAATTTGCGGCTCGTTAACCGACACGCGACGGTGTAGGCGCACGCGATTTAACGCTCGTTGCAATACATACGTTCGTTTTACGATGACATTTCTTCCATGAATCGCAGCTGCCCTTTTTTTCTTTTACGATTATGTTAATGGCGGATTTATAACGCGCTTCTGTTCATTTTTATCGCCGCGCGGCTATCGTCGTTATGCACAATTTTATATTCCATAGTTGTTAGGCAAAATATCTAAGATTAAAATTAAAGGAACAATGGAATACGAGCGAGCTTATAGGTCGTTATTCCACCGCGAGGCGCGTGTGGTTTTCAATTTCTCTGTACGAAGGGCGTCACTTTAACGAGGGAAGAACCGATGATTCGAGGCAGGCGGTGCTCGCAAATGTACGAGATTTCACACTGTCCGTAATGATACTTGGCGAAGCGAGCTATTTGCCAGTGTACCATTTGACTTCCGTGCAATTTGCCCTCAGCGTAAGTTTCGTCCTTTATTTTCTTCGTGATTAAACGGGGCTTCTTCTATTTTCTTTTTTTCTTTCTCTTCCTTCTCCCTTGCGAGACGTTTTAGCTTTTTAGAAAATTTTACGAGCTTTCTCTTATCCCATCCCGAATAATTAAGATTTATTCGTACGCGATCCTTTTTTCCTTCGTTCCGTCGTGACGAAACCGTTTCTTTGTTTCCGTGTGATTCGACACGGTATCGGCGTGGCGGCCGATGGTTATTTCCTCGAATCGGGCAGCGAATTCTCAATCTTCGGTACGAAGGGTACTAGTTTCCTCGGGGAAACCACTGATTTGTGGCCGCTGCAAATCGATGTTGCCTTAATACACGAAGCTATAAAAGCGCCACGAAACGGAGCTACCGAGGAGAGGATAATAGGAACCTCCGGTGGTTTTCAAAAACGAGCTTCTCCCGCGGTGTGTACACCGGCAATTTAATAACGGTACCGAGGCCGTGTTAAACTGTAACGGTTTACGAAATTAAGATTTTTCGGGGTAATGCGCCTGCCACATTAATTCCGTGCACTCTAATTTCAGGCCTGCGTATCGTATTAACGCGCGGTTTGATAAAATCCACCGTTTTCGCCCAATTAGCAATTTATTCGCGCGTACATCCCGTGCGAGGGGGGAACAATGATTTTGCTGTAGACACGCTATCGCGTATCGATCCGTGAAACGAACGAGAAAAAGAAGAAAGAAAGAGAGAAAGGAAAGAAGAAAGGCTATCGAGATTTTTCACGCTTCTCGCCAACGTTCCGATTAACAGTATAAACCTGACAAGAATGAATTAATTCGAGACGGACGAGGATTCTTAGGACGACGATCGAAGACGCATCGTATCTGACGGAACGTGTTACGACCGTTTGGTAGCCTCCTCTCCCGCCATTCATTAAGTTTCCTCGTGCTTACCGGCATACGTGACTTACCGTACCGAATAATTGGACTTTCGTTAAAGTAACAGTTGCTAAGATTTCGCGACGATCGTTTCGCAATTTCTCGGAAGATGTCGACCAGTTTTTATTGGTCAGGAGATTTTTCGATTCGCGTCACGAAATTACACATGTTCAAAGCATTGTATTTTCTTTTCCGACCGAGTTAAAAATAACGGAGAAGTGGAAAAAGTGGGACGGATAGAACGGATATTAGCAACGTTCCTTATTCAATATTCGCGTTTATACAAGATATTTATACAAGAGATATAGAAATCGAAGGATGCGCAGTACGCGCAGATCGAGGTTATCGTTAGCCGGATTGATGACGGAATATTGTCATTTCAATATCGTAGAACGTCAGAAACAACAGGATGCATAAATATTTTAACACGGGAACGAGTTTCATAAATATTCCGGATTACAAGTGGCCGTAATCGTCTTTGGAATTATCGACGATATCGGGACTGTTATCGTGAAATATTAGGTACAATTTAATACTTTGTCAGCACGTTGGTCTTGGCCGAGAATTAACGGCGAGGCCGGTGAAAAATACGACAGCGTCGGGTATAACGCGTACAATACGCGCGAAACGTGTAGGATACGAAACCGTAAGCGCACGATAACCAGAAATACTTATTGCACCGGGGACCGTTCCATGCCTTCCTGAACCCGATAGAATCGTCTAGTCGTGCGCGCGCGCTCAGGAGAGTAGAGAGTTCAATAATCTGCCGCGGCAGATCTTCTTGTCCGGCATTGAAGTCTCCAGCGGCGCTGCAGCATCTGCTGCCGCGATCGTGCCTCTGTCGTCGTTATTTCGCCAACAACATCGTGATCGTTTAAAATTCTTCTTTAAATCAATTATCTCGACGAAGTTTGCTTACGGTAATTGATCGCGCGATCCTTCAAACGACCTATTGCTTACCTTAATTAAAATAAAAAATAAAAACGAAACAA
>NW_006263750.1:1542165-1544223 GCF_000469605.1 Apis dorsata | reverse complement strand
CCCCCCCCCCCCCGTAACGTTTCTCGTAAAAATGTTACAATGTCATTTTAACGCACTTATTACGTTATATGCAGCAGTGCCAATCGTTTTTAATGCATTTCATCGTAACAAAGAGGGATTCTCCTGTCGAAAGTACAACGAGGCAGTAAACGTCAGGCTTGGCGTGCTTTTAGCCCGCCAGTAAAAGAATACGCCTCTCCCACTGTAACTTGCGGAAACAGATTTATGATAATCAAAAAGCCACTGGTCTTCGTGCCTCGCTAACAGCTTTTTTTCTACCCGCGCCCCCATCGATTCCTTACCCTTTTTTTTTTCCCCCTCTCTTTTCTTTTTACGCCCAGTTCCTCAAAGCGAATTTCGATTTTCCAATAAGCGGCCGAGATTTACAACCTTTCGTGAGCTCGGTCTACCGTCCGGGGAGAAGAACACACTATCTTTCCTGCCCATATTTTTTTCCTCAATTTTTCTCTCTCTCTCCCCCCTTTTTGCTCGCTATATACGTGTTACTTCCTTTTCGATTTTTTTTCCCGCGCGGGACGTGTTTTTTACTGCCCTTCGTACGTCCCACGAAGAAGACAGTCTGACAACGTCCTTCTCCTTCGCGAAATGGATTCTCACACGTACAGGAACGCACACTTGTCCACGACCACCTCGTCCCGACTGTAAGTAATGCATGCGCGACTTCAAACCGATCGTCAAAGTCAGCCGGACGTCGGGGCCTTATACGAGAGAGGAGAATAGGGTGCCCGGATTTCGTTGTGCGATGCGCGTACGTACACGTGCGCACATACACATACACGCGCATGTGTGCCCGCATGCGCGCGCGCAACGCACACTTTTGCAACAGGGAACCTGAATAACTCGCGCCGTGTTTCGAGTGCACCGTGTATACCGATAAAAAGCGAGGGAGAAAAATTTTCTCGAAATATCCACACGATACTTGGGGGATTCCCCTTAAAATTTCTGTGGTATCCTATCGGATGTTTAACGAGATTCTTTACGAGCCAACTTCAACGATTATCCCTTTCCGATCGTTCACCCGAGTTTTTTGGTAATTTTTCTCGAACTTCGACCGGTCTTTGAGGTATCGTCCTTGAGAGTTCGATGACTGGCAAAAATTTCGCCCTTTACGAGCGTTTCTTCGTAAGATCGAATTAGCTGACGGGGATATGCATCTATCGAGAAAACGATCGGCAAGAACCATCAGGCGATCGAGAAAATTACGAGGTTAGCAAGTTTTTCATCCTCGATCTAAAGTGGGTAAATAAACGAAAAAAGAGAGGAAAAAAAAAAAAAAAGGAAGGAAAAGAAAAGGAAAAATTGATCATCGCGCCGATTATGATGTTGACGCGATTCCCCTAGCCTGTTCTGGTATCGCGTAGATTTACGCGTTCGCCGTTGAGAATACTAAAAAGTAGTGCGAACTACGCAAATTGCCGAGCAAAAGAAATTGCTCGACTAACAAGCTGCTTATAAGGACACCGCTTCCTCGGCTATAACAAGAAAAAACGGGAGTGTTACGGGATTCTTGGGAGGCTCGATTCGAGTCGATATTTCAACTGTTACCGGTCGACGACGATTTCAAAGCGAAATCTAGCTCGTACGCAAATATTACCGATTTTCTCACACACAAGGGGGACACAAGTTTTTACCCGTTATTTCGCACGCGAAGGGTCGAGGCGGATCGGAATAGCAGAAAAATATCGTGACAAATTAGATTAACCACCTAATGCGGATTTAATTGGCAGCGTGGTGAATCGGTTTCTGCCGCTCCGGTTACTCTCCGATTTCGTACGAGCAGGAAGCAAACGGGAGAGGAACGCGGTTATAGATTTTTTTCCCCAGATAAAGTAACGAGCCTCATTACGCGAGCCAGACTTACACGTATCGCGCCGAGTTATAGTGATGCGCGATACACGGTCACGTGGAATTTTGATGAGTATTATATTTGAATTATCGTGTATTTTTTTATTCTCCATTCTTCCGTTTTCGCATAATTATGTTTCGGTTAACAGCTTTCACGCGCTCGTTGACCGCTGATGACTGCGAATAATACTT
>NW_006263750.1:1539350-1541949 GCF_000469605.1 Apis dorsata | reverse complement strand
GCAAAAAAAAAAAAAAAAAAAAAGAATCAAATCGCTGCGATGTTTGATAGGTTCGTCAATATAAATAACATCGTCGGGGGGAAAAAAATTCCCACAGACGATGCATTCGGAGTTAAGCACGCGCGTTAACCTATTGCCCTATAATATACAGTCACACTCGCGGCGCAAATTATAGTTTAAAACGCGGCTTAATATATCTCGACATTTTTCACCTGTCATGGTGCTCGACCAGTTACACAGCCGCACGCAACCATTAAAAGAAACCGTATGGAAACACTTTAAACTTGGGAAGAACATCCACGGTCGAACGGGAATTGGAAACTGACGAATTCGTTGACGTATTCCACCGCAACTTTCGAACATCGGGCGAACTTTATAACCATCATCCACCAAGCTATGGAACGGGAGATTGATCGGTCGCACGAGCAACCAGAACAAGCAATTTCCCGTCCTTTCTACTCCCTGGAAATCGCCGTTTCTTCGCTTTTATCGCCGACGATTTGGACGACGTCGAAACGACTCTCCACGACTCGGTCGCTCCATTTCGCGTTACGTACGTATTAAACCGTGCACAACGTCGAGAGATGGGCCCCTGTAATTTTGGCAGACGCGATATCGCGACCTCGCCGCGATAAAAGCTCCGCCGGAAGCGGAGGGTCGTTACTCAAAAGCCAGGACGCCGCGAGAAATCGATTCCCCGGCGAGCACCGCTTCGAGACGCGTTTGGCACGCGTGCCAACGCGCGTGTACGCGTATTTGCACGAGACTCGACGGGCAGAACGGGCAGAAATGAATCTCGTCTCCGTCTCGTCGAGAATTTGGAAAAGTCACGTGGGGGGAGAGGCAATGATCTTTCTCGTGTAGAATAAAAAAAAAAGGAAAAAAAAAAGGAAAAAAAAGAGGGAGAGAGAGAAAATTGAAGACACTTACATGGAATTGGTGGTGTTCCAGTACATGCTGATCGTCTTTGCGCAATTGCTCACGGTCGAGAGTAATATCGTTTGCAGGCAGACGAAGAACACCAAAGTTACAAAGGACGTGGAAACCATCGTAACAACGTGGACGGACGAGCAGCGCGCACCGCGTCACCACTGCTCACCGGGAATACAACAATCAACAAACAAACGACGAGAACAACAAGAATAACAACAAATACGTTGACGACACCTGCACCTTTGTCGCTGCCGTCCACGACCACCTTCCACCACCGTTGCACGGACACCACATCCACACTTTCACTATCCTCCTCGTTAACTATTAAGTTCTTGCTTTCCTTTCACTCTTTCCCCCTTTATTTTATTTTCCCTTCTTTCCCTTTTTCCTCGAACGATCAAACTATGGGACTCGCGTATCACTCGTCCCCGCTTATCCTCCCGAGAAACATTCCCAACAAGAATTCGCCGATCGTTCCAACGGTACACAGTTTATCCGCACAAGTTGGTACACTCCTCCGATTCGATGTTTTCGAGCGAGGAGAGTGAATCTAACGGATGAAGGGAGAGAACGTTGAGAACGTTGACTTCACGAATAGCGAAATTCTTTGGTGAAATCGTTCTCGGCGAACGACGATTGGCCGTTAGAACCGATTAAATTTCTCCGGTGTTCGGCTGCTTCCAACGGTGTCCACCGAGGTACGCGTTCCATGGATCCACCCCGTGTTTCTCTCACCACGAGCGCACCTTGCTTGCCCTCTCATTGGTCTAACTTTTCTTAAATCCGATCGGGACGACGAGAGACTATCGACGAAACATAGATTATTTCGATAGACGGGACGAACAGGTGACGCATCGGAGAGACGAATTTTTTTTCTTTTCAAAAATCCATCCGACGAAACAACTCTTGGAACGACTTCTTCGTTGGTACACTTCTTCTTTCACGGACAGTAAGAGCATCCGACGCTCGGCGACGGAATCACGCGAATCACCGTGGAAGAGAAATTCTCCCGAGCATCTCACCAACGATCCTTTCTCTCGGATCGACGCCGATGTGTCGTTGAGTTTAAAAGGGGGAAAAAAAGAAAAGGTTTCACAAAAAAAAAAAAAAAAAAAAAAAAGACAGTATCGAAGGTTTCTCACAACTATAAACGAGATCTCTCGAGACACCGAATAATAATAAAATGCACCAGTCTCCTGCTTCTCCTGGGGCTATCCTGGCAGCCACTAGGAACAGAAGAAATTCCGATCGCAACAGATCGCACTGTGAAATCTCACGCTAGGAGCACAAGAAAGCTAGCGAAACGAAGTGGTAGCCTCTTTCGCCCGAAGCACACCCCCGTACTTTCTCACGCACTTGCGATTCGCACGGATCGCGTAGCCAGCGAAACGGAGCGACGCTCTCTCTCTCTCACTGTCCACCACGCGAACGTATTCCCCAACAGGATCGAATCGGAGCGATGCCGATCTTCGTTAAATCCAATTGGGGCCGATGCAACACTTCGTCTCCGTATACGAGAGTAGGTCGAGAAACGCGTCGAACCGGTGTGGAGGAACGGCCGAGAACGATTGTTACAAGAGGCACGAGCTGCGCCGAGAGACGAGCACCGTGAACGCAGAGAGAACGGTACCTTCCTGTTCGGTGTCGCGGACGCGTCTGTCGGCCG
>NW_006263750.1:1534313-1538769 GCF_000469605.1 Apis dorsata | reverse complement strand
TACGCGGTATTACGCCGCCTGCTCGCGAGACGCGAGTTTCCGAGTGGCTCTCCCCAGTCTCGCGCGTTCCCGTCGCTTTGCTTCGTCTCGAAGCCCGGTTTCCGAAGCTCGAGAGTGCGCCGGATACGACAAGTGTCGTCGCTACGCGACGCGAGATCCTTCGTTTCTCGCACCGTGTGCGATCTCCGTGTATTCCCTTTTCTTTCTTTCGCGGGAGAAAAGAAATTTCGAATTCGAAATTTTGTCTCTTCGATGCTCCACTCTCGACAGATTTCGACCGTTCACTCGTCGTATACATACGTATCGGGGATCCAGGTGATATTGGACAAAAGGGTGGAGATTTTTCACGTGGACGATGATTCGAAGGTGGCCGATGATTCGGTTTGATCGATGGTGAAGTTTTCGTACGGATGGTCGCGGATCGTGGACGTGAGAGTATTTGATCGAAACAGGCGGAGAGGCGTGAATTTCGGTCGAATTTCATCGCGGCGAAATCACGAGGTGTGGGGAATTGGATTTTTTTAAAAGCAATTTTCGCGGGGGAATTACGTTTCGTCCGGCGCGCGGGGAGAAATTTTATTTATCGCGTGCCGTGTTTGGCTTGTGGGCCCCGAGTTTTTGGACTCGATTGAACACTATTAAACGAATTCGCATAATTACGCCGTCCCTGATAAGATACGTAATTTCCTGTTTAAAATTCTTGATTATTGTTCAACGCACTCGTTTAATATCGCCTTGCGCTCGGGGTGTTTGTGCAAAAAAACTTTTACTCCAATACTTTCCTTCGCTTCCACTTTTATTACGGTTGTAACAGTATCTTGGATTTCATTACGACTTTAATCTACGATTAATTTCTTTACATCGCTGATACGAAGTTTCTTCGACCGTATTAATAATTTACACCAAAATTTATTGCAATCTTAAAATTCCATTTTTAACGACAATCAAAAACTTAAAAAAAAAAAGAAATCCGTTAAAATTCCTTCACATTCTGAAACAACCCAATTTGCTCTCTGAAAAAAATTGCTTCGAAAAAATCAATCGACTTCTTCCATTCCATTCTGTTTCCTTTCTCTTTTCGTAACCGATCTCATCGGGGTTGACGCGAAAAGTCGATGGGAACGGAGGTTAGCTCGAGTTAAGAAAAGTTCGCGACAATGTGATCCAGTGTTTTCGTTTAATCAGCAAGCCTGGAGGCGCCTGGGGCCCGGATTTGGCGTGGCCCGCTCTTCGAAAAGACGGTTTGACACTCGTTAAACAAAAGCAAGCGGCGTGATAAATAGTGCGGCGCGGACATCAAGCGTGGAATTTAATTTCGAGAAGCGGGGGAGGGAGGAGCCCGCAGCGGCGCGCGGGAAACATTGTTTCCATCGAGTTGGAGCGCGCACTGATTACACAACCTCGTCGTCCCTTAAGCCTCATTACTGAAAATTTCCATACGGCTTAGAGCGCATTGAGCTGCGCGAGTGCACGAGAGCGCGCGTAGTGGAGGAGGAGGAGGAGGCGCGTCCGCATCACGATTCGCCTCCAGTCCCTCGCGAGCTATGAATTAGCGTCCCTTCGTCGTTTCCTTCCCTCCCCCTCGTCCACACAGACGCGGAGGCTTTTAACAGAGCGAGAGTGCTCTCTTGACTTACGATCGCCGTTAGTCTCTCTCTCGTTTCCTGTTTCAATTTCGGCACGCGCCTTAACCGCGTTTCCACGCTCTTCGCCTCGTTTCCCTAGTTCCGAACGCGGCTGTGTGAATTCTTTTCAAAGGTTCTAGCTTCAGATTTTTGTGGAAGTGAAGGAAAAATACTTTCGATGTATAAGTTTCTTTTGTCTTATATATGGGTCGAGTAATATGGAGCATGTAAGTTAAAAATCACGAAAAGCAAGAATTATTTGCTAGTATAGCGTATATAATTTTTCTTTAATCTTTGTGAAAACGTTTTCTTTAATCTTTGTGAAAACGTTAAAATAAAATAATGGACGAATAATGGTAAATAAAAACGTGTGAATAAAAATTGGAAAAAAAAAAGAAAATTTTCAAACTCGTGTTCGTGTTAGAGAAAACGTTGCATGCTTTGCAACGTTCACGTGCTTCGAACGCGCTCGAGTACGTGGCGCCCTCCTTGCGAACCAGATACCACGATCATCCTCCATCCACCGTATTGCTCTCCCGTACAGAGATCTTCTCGGGGGCATGGTTCTCTCTTGGTTCTCGAGGAACCGGTATCTACCCACGAACGGTCATGCCGGTCATTAGTCCGACTAATGTAACGCTTCAAATTCTATCGGGCCATGATTCGTTGCATCCTCCCACTGGAGAGTCGACGAATCGTTAATATAGAATGGGGAACACGCCCGATTCTCGAGAGATTCCAATGCTTTTCACTTGGTCCATTTTTTCTCTCCACCGAATAGAATATAGATTACGTCGAAGCGTAATCTCTCTCTCTCGAGCCGTAATTTTTCTTCTATTTTTCTCTCTCTCTTTCGTTTTTTTTCTTTTCTTTTTTTTTTACGTCTCGACGTTGATTGTTAGCCGAGTTGTACGTATGTTTTGAATTAATCGACGATCGAGAAGAGTAGTGGATGCGACTCGTTAGTTGAAGAGAGTTTCCGTGTTACTTGTTTTCCACGGGTTTTGCGATGGGATGAAGCGATCAGCAGGTCTGATAGAATCGTCAAGAGAGTGGAAACACGGACAAGGAGTACAACGAATCGATTATAACCGGCGGCTTGCTTTTTCCCTCGTTATGGGTGATTAAACAATCGTGTTTCGTCGCGTCTGTTCGCGTCCGTGGCCAAAGTCTCGAGTGGCTCGTTAATGTTCGAATGGTGTGTCTGTTTTATCCACGAGAGGCACCGGCGACTAATGTTAATCTCGTGTATTTATAATGTGAGAAGAAATTCGTCACGAAATGTATTCATCGTGTAAAATAAACAGACGCCTGTGTAAAAGTGTCGATTGAAAAGTTACAATAAAATCGAGGAATCATCGTGAAAAGATACAAGAGAGTGTTGTTTATCCCGTATCGTTTCTCTTGAAAAATTCCTATTCCCGATCGACAGACATCCTCCTTATTAAAGAATCCTCTTTAATAAATAGACAGGATAGACAATAAATATCGTCCCCTCTTCAACTAACTCTCCTCTTTCCTCCTGCTCTTCGGTTATCGTATTACCAATCTAAAGAATCGAAATCAAAAAGTATCTATATTCAACGTGTGTAAGGAGATGCAAAGAGTTTAGGGTTAACCGCGGCATTAATAGAGTCGAGTCACGTTCCACGTACCGCGATATCCTTAAATCGTCCTCGAACAGAGAAGAGACTCGATCCGTTGACCCACGATCCACGGGTTTGTTACACATCTCCGTATCGATTCCCCGGCTACTTTCTTCCTTTTTATTCTTCTTCTTTTTTCCTTCTCCTCTTTTTTTTCCCTTTTCTCCTCGATGCCGCACGGTTCGATCGCGCACGATCGAGGAAGAAAGGGGCGAGAAGTTGAGCCAGCCGAGGCGATGAAGATATCAAACGGATGCACGTCGGATAAAGAGGTGAAGAGGCACTCCGATCTGTAGGTTGTATAAATACCACCAGTCATGGAGACGAGAGTGCTTCGTAAATATTGATCGTTATTCTTGCGGTTCCCGTAGACCGCGGAAAAAGAAAGGCGCGTCGTTGGAAAAGCCAAATCCTATGTACACATCAGGAAAGGATGGCCATTTCGAGGGCCTTTCCACTCGCGGTCGAAACGATTGACCGACAACTGGCGGGATTCGTCGAAACCGCAGACATTCCGGAAGGCAGGCAGGCAGGCAGGCAGGCAGGCAGGCAGGCAGGTGTGTCCACACGTCGGTTCAGAGGCAACTTTGTAGGGTAGTGTTTACGCGAAAACCTGCGAAATGTTCGGTTTGTGTTTCCATCGAACTCCGAGACTCATGCTCGAACAATTTTCGAGTTTCCAACGGGGAGGGAACGCGTTGATTACTCGTCTCTGGCGATCCTCCGCGATCGATAAAACCGCGCTTCTTCCGGGACTATTTTTGAAATTAATCGAGTCTTTATAATACTTTAATTTCGATCGACGTAAACCATTCGAAGTCTTTCGATTCGACGTTTAAATTTGATTTCCCATGCGGTACGAATTGGAACGAATTTATTAGAAATTCGCTGATTCAGCACGTACGCCACGTCATATAGAGCAGATGGCGTCTCAATTCTTGGTAAACGAAAGGAATGTGTCACGGGGAATCGTTAACACGAATATTATGAAAAGTTTAATATCGAAACAATTTTCGATTCCTGCTTATCATTCGAATTCAGAGCACAGCCAGAAATCTATCTAATTCCAAACCGATTTACCGATTTCCATTTACCGTGGAAGGTTCTGAAACGAGTGCGGCCCCATAATGAATTTTCGAGCGGTTTCGGAAAAGGGAGGTTTGCGTGTGGGACGCTGAAAATCCT
>NW_006263750.1:1531380-1533964 GCF_000469605.1 Apis dorsata | reverse complement strand
GGGGGGGGGGAGGCAGGCCGAATCCGCAGTCATTCGGTAAGGCAGGTGCAACGATCCGGAAATGGTAATTCCGTGGAAAGTCCCCGAGCGAATGCCAAATCCGAAAGTTACACTTACGCTCGGTCGAGCGTCGTCCGTGGCATCGGTGTCGATAATTCAACGACGCGGATCGTATAATCACCTAATGGCCCTTGACTTTAATATTCCGCTTTCATTATTTCCACCTTTCCTTCGCCGCCTCCCCCCTCCCTCTGCCTCCCCGGGGGTCGGAGTCGCGAATCAAGAAAGTTGCAGCGTTATTATTAATGCATCGGTATCGATGACGTTACCGTTGGAAATAAATCAGCCCGAGGCATGGACCGATGATAAATTAATCCATCGCCGTTGCAGCGATTTATTACACGGATTTCGACGATCGATCCCGCGATAGCGGTTTCCTAGACGGCTACCAACCTCTCGCGCGTCTCCCGCGTACGATCTCACGACCGCGTGCCACACACGCACACACACGAGCAACCACTCTCGGATTCGTTGTTGCACAAGTTTTGATTTACCGATTTCCGCGTCGATCGATCGGCGCCGATTAATATCGACGAAATTACGAAAGCTCGTTCCTCCTTCGTCCTTGGTAGGCTACGAATAGACGTTCGATTTTCGAATTATCATATTTTAATAAGTTCGCGCGGTCGATGGACGATTCCCTTCGCTCGCGTCTTGCGAAACGCTTAACGCCCATCGATCATCATTATTCACCGGTGTTTGCCAAATTCGTTAGCCGTGTTCCGTAACACACTCGTCGTGCGCACGTTTTCGAAACGTTAGCCGAGTCCATTTCGCTTCATTACCGATCCATCGCGGTGATCCGCGTTGACCCAACCTTGACCCTCCCCTATGGATCGGACGGCGTGGTCCGATATCTCTCGCCTCTACCAGCGATCCCTCTCTACCTTCGTCAAGCGGATTATTCTTTTCGGGGAGAAATAGAGGCGGTTTCGCGAAGAGGATCGAAGATTCATCTTCGATACGGGGAACGCTAATTGATCCGGGCTGGAAGGAGATCGACACCTGTGGCGACTCGCAAGATTTTGGGGAAGGCGCGTGTGCGGCTGATCGTGAAAGATCGCGGGGATCCATTAGCCATTAGCGAACGTTTACGCGCGTCAAGGTGTCCGGTGGAACAATGGGAGCCACCGGTACAGGAATCGATTTCTACGGCTTTCTTTTTATCCTACCGGTTTCTCGCCTCTCCGGATGAGGAGGGACCATCCTCTCCTCCTTTCCGCTATCTTTTTCGCATAATGCATTAACTCCCGGGACCCTGCGAGCGAGTACGTATTTAATTTGTAAAACGATCAGCTGCCCTTGGAGCTGAACACTGGCGTGGAGAATACATCGGATCTGATCGAGGCCATTATTTCTTTCCGCGCACCCTCCAACGATCCTTGCGAAATTCCGTTTCAATCGAGATCGAATCTTTTGTACTTGTATATACGAGCTTTTGACGTACAATAAAAAAATTCCCACGAAGATTTCTCTAAAAATTATAATACGTATCGAATTGACGGATCGATATATAAAGATACGATCCCAAAGGCATCTTTTGGCCCCAAGTTTCAAAAAATTACACGTCTCGGATCACTCGCAGCGAAAATTCCTCGATCTTAATCTCGCGTTTCAACAGACAAAGGTATATCCCCGGAGATGTAACGTCGAGACAGGCCGGCTACGCCACTGAGCGTATCCAGGAATTCGACACACGGGCGATCTCGAGGCGCCGAGACAATGGTTCCTCTCCTCATCCCTCATTGTTTCGACCACGTCTGGAATCTTAAAAGACTATCCATTATTATACTCGTATCGAGAAGGAAAGAAAGAAAAAAAAAGAAAGAAAGAAAGAAAGAAAATAAATAAAAAGGAATCCTCCTCTTCTCCGGGTCGTGTCCGCGTAATAATTGAAAGGGGCACGAGACACCTGCCCGTGAAATCGATGCACGTAGCCGCCAGGGGATGGAAAATCTTGGAGCCTATCTTCGACCAACCAAACCTCTCGCTTTCTTACGGATCCTGCTACGAGTATACCCGCTACGTGCTTAACTCGCGTCATTACGCATTTCAATGGCCGACAAATTATGCTCGTGGCGCGCGTGGTGCGTTCGCGTGGTTTGCGTCCGTTCCTGAAACCGAAAGGAAAGGAAAGGAGGAAGAGCGGGTGAAAGAGAGAGAGAGAGAGAGAGAGAGAGAGAGAGAGAGAGAGAGGAGAGAGCGTACGTCGCGACGTTTGGAAAGCGAAGGTTGGTTCAATGGGGGACGCCTTTTCAGGAGTTGGCGAGCGACGATACACAGGTTCGAAGGACGGTGCAGGGATTCCACGGGAATTGAACCGGGCATAATGCGACGTACATACGTGTGCGGGCTGCATAATCCTTGGTAAAACGCGCCGGCCCGGCATAATGCCCCTTCTGCCCACCGTAGGTGTGCCACATTACGAGGGAGGAAGGTGGCTGCACTTTATCTAGACTCTCACACGCGTCTATTTGTATCTATACTCGTATTTGTGTATATACGTTGTGTATATACCTGTGCG
>NW_006263750.1:1527220-1530781 GCF_000469605.1 Apis dorsata | reverse complement strand
AGAGGTGGAGTGGCTCAGGGAAACGGCGAGTCCCGTTTGCGGAGAGGAAGAGGGACGGAGAGGGACACAATGGCAAATGGTATTCTATTATTCCAGATGGCCATCGCGGTATCTCCCTCGCTCCTCGAAGGAATGTTGCCTCGTGAAATCATTCTCCAATATCTTCTCACCACGATCCTCTTATTTTCTATATATATGTATATATATATATATATCTCCTATACATTTATATACAGCCGAAACTATTGTCGCAGAGAAAGAAAACCTTAAACTAACCCGTCAATCTCCTACTCGACTGCGATCATTCATCATTCCCGGTTTAATAATACCGCGGATCGTATTAATTGCGAGCTCGATCCTCGAGCGCACGTGTCTCGGCCGGTGAAATCAATGTTCAAGGATCGATAGGATTCATTCGGATTGAACGGAATAATTCGAAAGAGGAGAAGAAGGGAAAGAAAAAAGGAACGATAATGAAATCGATTTCGATTGGTTTGTTGTTTTGTTTACGACTCGTCTCGCTTTCGTTTCAACCGTGGCGAGAAGAGTAGCGAAGAGAGTTATCCATTTTTTTCTTCGACCCTGTTGCACACGCTCGAGAGATGTACTTTCGATCGGTTCGTTTCCTTTCTCTCACTTTTCGTGCTTCCCAAAAGTGGATCCCAAAGTGTCTGCGGCCAGGAGGAAATAAGAAATTGCGCGCAATGATTCGGAACGGGTCCCCCGTCCAAACGCGTTCCACGCCACCACACGTTTTTTCGTGTCTCGTCGTTTGTTTGCCCCGTTACTTGGCGCGCCGGCACACAGGAAATATGCGGCCCATGGAACGAACGGCTTCTGTCGGGGAGGCGGACCCCTATGCTCGTTCGTAACGCAACATTTATGCTTTCGATCCTGTGAACTTTGCCAGATACACCGTGGATTCCTCGTTTTTTTTTTTTATCCTACATCCGTTCTAAAGGGATTATCGGCTTCGAGAATCTACTTTGGATATCTGTTTTTTTCGCTTAACTCATTTTTCATCGGTGATCTATTACAGTCGAGATGAAAATAAAACTTTCACGATAAGGGATGAAGATATTTTTTCTCCCTCGACTACTCAAGCGACGCGTAAAGAAAGTGTAAGGAATGATCGAAGAAAATGTTAAGAAAAAAATGATTTCTCGAAATGATTTCGTTTAAATTCTTTTTTTCGATGGAAAAGGAAAGAACAGATCGTTGAGTAATCATTGGACTTGAAATCTCGAAAATCGGTGAAAGATGCTTTTAGAAATGTCCAAAGATAGCATTTCACGCGGCATTGCTTCGTACTTCGTAACGGTATTTCGAATGTTTGGCATTCGGGGATTAACCCCACGACTTGGAAGGGAGAGGGATGACTAAGAGTGCTCGTAACTTCCAACGGAGCAGATTTCGAATCGATTCCAATCTCCCATTCTTTTTTAAGACAAGAATTATCTCCATTTTTTTCTATTTTAAACATCAGATGAATCGGATAAAAGTACCAAAATAACTTACAAAAATTTTCATCCCTCAAACTAAAATAAGAGAGGAAAGATTATTAGATAGAGATGTGAAAAATATCGATTGCGATCTGTATATTATTTCGAATCATATAAATTCTCGTTGATAAAGAAATCATAATCGTAATATAACGGATATGGATTGCAAATAATTTGCAAATAACGATAATCGAACAGCTGAGACGTGTCAACTTGTATAAAATCGTGACTGTTCGCCCTTTCGATCTATCACAGCAAAGAAGTATCACTTCTTTGTGTACGACAGGTGTGCAACGCGTTAAACGAGAATAGCTCTGTTCAGTAGCTTTCTCGCAGAAGGCGAGTCTAAGCCTTATTTCACCTGCCACAACCTCTGCCAGTTGTCTCTCAGACACGTACGGATGCGCAAATTCTCTCCTAGTCGTTTAATATTTGCCCGCGAGTCGATAAATCAAGTCACGTGTCCAATTTGCTCGAGAAAGTTTCGTCGATGAATAAAATTGCAATATTGAATTTTGAAAAAAAAGAAAAAAGTGAAGACTAATGATTTTCCATTTTTTCTTTTTCTCCATCATATCTCTCGTTATTTTAAAAATAACTCGGGTCACGATTAAAAATTTAAAACGATTCGATTTACACGGATCTCGAATTGTATTCGTCGATATTTCGATATCAAGATTTTAACGAAACGTAAATTCCGAAACATAAAATTGAATACCCGAAAGATACCCTACGAGAGTTGAATCACTCTGTTATCCTGTTCCGAAGTGAATCGTTCCATGAATTACTTTCGTTACCAAAGGCCAAAGTGGCGTTACTCCAGTTTGATGCAAAATTATAAGCGATATCTTGCCGAAATTCTGGCAAGCAACGTCGAAACAGGAGGGCCGGTTTCCAAGTAGCCAAACGAGCCACCGATTCCACGACAGGCGGCGATCAAGCTCACGATGCTCGCCAAGATTTATCGTCTCTCGATACCATCTTGAACGTAACCGACATCCGCCGTAAGCAGTTAAAAACAATTACGTTAATCGTCCGCGCGGAGCAATTAACCAGGATCGGAAGCGAAAAGAAGACCGTTTCGCCTCGGCCGAATCGCTCTTTCCCTTTTCCGTGTGATCCACTGGTGGAACATCTGCCTCTTTTTACCTGGACGGGGGAGGGAGGGGGTCACTCGAGGCTTCCATCCTGTCGCCTCGATACATTACAAGTTCGAATAGCGGACGAGATAGCGATCGAGAATTCGCACTGGAACCACCACCACCATCTTCCCCGTCCAGAGATTCCATAAAGAGCCAAGAGAGCTTGTGAGGTGAACTTAAACGTCGGTGGAACCATGACCGATTTCGTTCCCTTCGGAAGAGAAGCCTTTGTGCCCGTACAGCAACACACACTCTACTCAACTGATTTAGCCTTAATTAGGTCCAGGCTTTAATGCATACGTAGAACTTCTGTGCGATTTGCCTCTCTTTCTCCTTTGCGACATACACGTAGTGACGTGTAACGTAGGCAACACACGCCGAATAGTCGTGTCGCGTAGTGGCGTAATGCTCGATCGATCGAGAGGACGGAATATCGAACACTTTCTCCCGGCCGGTATCGATAATGCCTCGATTTATTGGCCGGTGTTTAACCGGTGGCCCAGATTCTTCCGAGTCGCGATCGGCACAATGTGAATTAGCTTCGCGCGTTAATAGTTCCGTATATAGCGTGGGCGTGGTAATAAGCAAGGTTTATGCCTTCTTTCGGCTATAAAGTTGATCGATAAAGCTAAAAACTACATCTACGTCTTGGTATGCACCGATTCAGTTTCTTTCTTTTTTTTTTTTTTCACTCTTTCTATGTTTGATTCATAATGGCAGGCTCTCCATTGGACGCCGATATTTATCTTCTTCCGCTTCGGAGTCGGGTCTCCCGGGAACATGTGCCTTTTAGCTTCTAGTATCGTGTACGCAAATCGATTGCTGCGAACGATTGAACTTTCTTAGCCGCAGAAATGACTAAAATGAATTGTTTTGCGGTGAAAGTTTTTTGAATTTTCCTCACAGATTACTGAAAC
>NW_006263750.1:1523484-1527088 GCF_000469605.1 Apis dorsata | reverse complement strand
TTTTTTTTTTTTCAATTTATTTCAATGCTATTTGTACACTGTTTGTTACGAAACCATATAATTTACCAGATTGTTGCGCACTGCGAAAGGAAAAAAAATGTACAACTCGAACAAGCTATTGGTATTAAATTTGGTTAAATTTGGTATAAAGCTGTGCATTGATTTCGAATTATCAGTATAATTATGCTTTTAATTACTATCACGATAATGATTCGCGGTTGTAAACGAATTGCCATAAATAAACAAATTACTCAAAACCATGCTAGTTGGTTCTACGAATTAGTTACTTGTGCGGAAATTAACGATACATCGTTACATTGTTATACAGCGAGAGAGCCGGCGCGAAATAACCTATAATAACGGCAATATTCAATTGTCAGGATAACGTAACGTTTAATTAATTATATCCGCGTGAAGCGAACTTGAACGAGATGCACGCAATTTCGAAAACCGGTGCCATTCGAACTTTGTTCGAAAATATTTGAACGAAAGATAAATTGTACACAATTCTTCCATGGATATTCACTACCCACGCGTGTGCATGAAATATAATAAAACGAGATCCAACGAATTTGTTTCGACCGGTCAAATTGGACCGAGAAACGATATCATTATGAATTTTATCGACGCCACGCCAGCTGTTCGCAGCGTATGCACGCTTGATGAAACCAATCATTCGGTCTCGTTATTGTCTCGTGTGGAGAAACAATACAGGGAGCAGGATCCTCCATCGGGAACGGATCGAACGTCGTCGTGTCATCTGGGGCTTTTGTGAGCAGGGAAAGTTACGCGACCGATCGCAGGTGGTCAACGGTGAAACCGGGCAAGCAATGAATAAGCAGCAATGAATAAGCAAGCAATGCGATACAAACCTCGAACGAATAATTTTCGAAGTAATTTTAAGGACGTTTAAAGACGAGAGATCTTTGGCCAACCAATAAAAAGACACATCGTTATATATTTCTCATTTTTCAACGGGGAGAAATTTTAAAATTTTACTCACCAATCAACCAATACCATGTATTACTATTTTTTTTTTTTCCTTTTAAACATATTGGATAGCAGAACTTCAAGTATCCGTATCGAAAACACTTCACGTTTTACGATCTACACCTACACCTCCTTATACCTTTCATCGCAAAAAATTGTACCAAAAAAAAGAATCGACAACTCTACTAAAAGCCTCAGATTACACAATTTCTACCTACCTGCCCACCGACATCTCTCCCGACAGTTTTTACGCGAAAGCGATAAGTGGTGGTTGCTCGTGCGAATGTGTTTCATAAAAAGGGAGTAAAAAATTTTCCATCGAGCGAGTAGACGGAGAGCCGAATCGAGCTCGAAGAAACGATTCCCTCCCCGGCTTCGAACGAGAGAGAGCCGCTCGAGTTAACTTCGACCGAGTTTCGGCCGTTCCGATCGGACGTTTACGAGCCCGGATGGCGCTTGCTTGCGCGTATTCGCATGGAACCGGTTGCTACCGAGCGCGATCTCATCGCCACGGATCGTTTATGATAAAATAAAACCTGGGGAATCGTGGGTAACGCAGGTGGGTAACGTTTTAAGGTGGCGACGAGTTGGCCGTCGAGAGGGTGTCGCCTCGCGGAAATCGAACACGAAGTCGAAGATAAAATTGGACGAGATTGAAATATCGGCCTTTCTTTCTACAAGTCGCGCGTCGAGGCGGTGTAAATTCGCCGGTGTTATTGCAGGTGACGGAAGGTAAGGAAGAGATAAATAACGATACGCCGTTGAAACGAGCCGTTGTTTTACGGGATAAATCTATGATATTCCTCCGCCCGTATTTCATCGGGTTGTTTACCCATACCACGGAAAGTCGATCAAGTTTTTTTTAACGATCGCAGCGCGAAACCTTCTCACGGGACCCGCGAGATATCCACCCGGCGAGGGATATGCTGATCACGTAGCCGTCGGCGCTGTTTTTCCTTCCATCTTAACCAACCTCGAACCGTTTTGCGCCCCTTAATCCCTCCTCCTTCTCCTCCTCGTGTGTGTGAAATCGCGGCTCCTGTAAAAATTGCTCACGATGCGTACGTTTCTGGCGCTTGGAAATTTTTATCGAGCTAATTTATTTTTTTGAAAAGAGAATTCGGTGGATTGTCTCTTCTTTATATACTATATAAATATATTTTTGTCGGAGCAAAAGAACAATTGTACACATAGTTGTAATTTTGAAAAGATTAGAGACGATATTCGAAGCGTATCCTTAGATCCTTAAAATCTATCTAACCGATCCCACGTATTCTTAAAACGCACGGCAAAAGACGAATTGACGAATTCCGTGGACGTAGGCTAAGAGTTAAGAGAGGTCCACGTGTGTGTCACCAACTCCGAAATTAACATTCAACGCGACCCCCAATTATCATTCAACAGCCAGACAATCTAGACGTTACGAACAAGCCCGACCAAAGGGGCCCTCTTAAACGATGTATAAAAAGTGCGTGTAGCGGCGGAGTGTCGGAATATAGGGACACGATCGACGAACACGGCTAGAATCGATTGATTTCACACGTCACGTACGGAACAATCGTCACGACGAGACAAGGAGGAGGTGTTGTTGGGCCACGGTCAGGGCCGCGCCGATTTCGTCGAGGCCAGGACACGGGGCCACGATGCTCTAGGGTCTCGAATGGCATTCCTTGTAAAATTCGCGATTCTCCACGCGTCTCCGCCGCGTGGAACACGAGGCGGCCGAGAACTCGTTCGTGGAACCCGTGGACAAAAGAGACGACTTTAAGGTCACTTCGGTATCGGCCCGATCTCGTGTCTCTCGATCGATTTCAAATCACGTAGCCACGAAAATATCATCTTCTTTCGACGATCGTCGGGGAAAGTTTTCGGTTCGAGTGACAGCTCGAGTGGCGAGCAAACAAATTTTTACATAACCATCAGGATTTCTCTGCAATTGCGTAAATCGTCGTAAAAATGTCGATGCTTATTATACGTCGTTTGACGTTTCGAAAAATCGAGTAACATTTTTATAGAGATACGTGTACTGATTATTTTAAAACACGATCTCGATAATGCAGACGGCAAATACACGAGAACAATATTTCTCACAACGGCTACGCGAGAAAATATGACATCACAAAAAAATTATTCTTAAAAGGTAATAGATAAATCGGTACGATTTCTACGAAGGAATCAAACGGAGGATAATCGATGAATTAGCAAGCGCACGGCGAACTATAACAAGGTGGCGGACAAAGAAGAACCTTGGTAAACCTGTCCGACCCTTTTTACCCCAGATTCCCGGGGTTCATGAGACGGTGCACGCAAAGTCGGCGGAATTTATGCATCGACGGCAAAAACCTCCTCCTTCTCCGTATCTTCTTCTCGTCTTTTCGCGCGCTCCTCCTCCTCTTCTTCCTCCTTCTCCTCGCGACACACTCCTCCGTGACAGAAAGCAGAGAATCACGGCGGATATATTTTTCCCGTTCGTGGAATCAGCTCGCTCCAGTGGTGAGGAGGAATCAGATTCGCTGTAACTGCGTACGCGTGTGCCACAATCATCGGAGTTGACGAGAGTATCCTCTTGATGCGGGAGTGGATTGCGCAACGAGGTCAAGCCAGTGTAGAAGCG
>NW_006263750.1:1516721-1523279 GCF_000469605.1 Apis dorsata | reverse complement strand
GGCGACGACGACGATGATCCCTCGAAAATGAAGGGGAAGGAGGAGGAGGAGGAGGAGGAAGGGGCGTAGAGGGGCGAGCTGCTCGATTGTCGTTCTTAATGTCAATAGGAAGTGACTCACTCCTTAACGCCGCAATGATATCACGCTCCGGTCGTGGCAGAACGAGAGTGAGCTCGCTGGTTCACGAGATCGCGATTCGATACGCGGGGATGTTGGTTGGTTTCTCTCCTCCTACGAGTGACTCGTGTGTGACTCGTGTTGTCGAGACAGAAGTTCGCTCGGGGAATTTAGATTAGATGGGATTTTTCGTATCGTCGCGATTTTATTCGAAAGCCGAAGAGAATCGAGCAATCGTTGTGTGGTCCTCGAGATTTATTTCGATCGATTTTATTTTGGTTTCAATTCACCTTATCTCGACCACGTCTCGTATATTTAGGAGCAGCTTAGACGTTGTGAAATCTTTCCAAGAAATTTCTATTTCCACGAATTATGGATAACTTCTAATAAATCCAGACATTGCGAGGATTTCCCTTAACGTTCGCGAATGCTTTTATAACGAAAAGGAAAAATTTATATAGAAGAGGATCCGACAAGGGGGGCGAGACAAAACGGATTCGAAAGAAAAAGGAAAAGAAAAAAAATAAGGCCAAATCGATCGCGTTTACTCGCGAGCGTTTATGACGCTATTTGTCGCGGCTAATTGTCAATTAGAAAGCGCGACACGCGTAAATTATTCATAGAGCGGCGAGATTTAGAGGCCATTGAATCGGCGCGGTTCGCGCTGCGTATACGCGAAAACCGAGCGCGGTGTAGATTGTCCGTGCCGCGTGTATCTACATAGAATGGGGGGCCTGCACGCCTTTCGAAGGCCCGGTCGAAAAATAAAATAAAGGGCGGTTACTATTATCGGGTTCTAGAAGGGTGAGCTCGGCTATCGTTCGCGCGGATCTCTATTGTTCGTTAGATCCGATCCGCGGCGGTTTCTCTCTAATGGCGGGGAATTCCCTCGAGCTTCTCCGCGGTGAATGTGGGTCACACGGCTCGCCTATCGAGAGCAAAACGAGACAAAATCGTGTACACACGGCCTGGGCTCTAATCGCGAGGGAGAGAGGGAGAGAAAGAGAGAGAGAGACTTTTAACCGGCGGCGTAGGTGTTTCTCATAGGCGTCGCTAGGAATGCCGATTGTGCGAGGTCTTTGTAATTATTTAGGTCGGGGAGAGACTTGTGCAACGAGACGACGCGACATTTAAAAAAGGATTAAAAAAAGGATGATCGGTGGTGGTAGTGATGATGATCGACTTTCATCGAAAAATCGGACGCGCCGGATGAACTTTGGTGTGGCGGCCATTGTGCGGACTGCCGTGAAAGCTCGATCGTGCTCGATTAAATCGTTGCTCGTTCGTGTCTCGGTGTAAGAAGGCGCCAGGGCGTCTTGAGAAGCAAATTGCAACCAGTTTCTGATTGGTACAGGAGTTGGCTCGAATTTCATTCGATGGTGGCCATTTTGGCTTGGTCTCGAGATCGAGGATCGAGGTGGAAATGCCGTTTTACTTACCGGAACACGCACTTAATAAATTTCTTATGTAAAACGACGATCGCTTATTTGTCAGAGTTAATTGGCAACTTTCTACGCGGCGCGAGTAATTTAAAGATCAAGAGGAGGATCGGATCGTTTCGTGCGAACCGAGAGTGTTTCGTTGCTACCGTTTCCATCGTCTCGAGTCGAATGTCGCATGGTAACGCAAATTTATGCACCTTCATTGTATCCAGATATTGCGCAACTCAACCAACCGTACTTTACTTTCCCCGAATGAAAAGATTCTCGGCCTCGGGTTTCATCGTTTCCTTATGTACGAATTTTACGAGGGAGGGACGAGAAACGTACGAGATTATTAGGGATATAATTTACCGCGAAAAACCATTTCCGAGCTCCCGAGTCATAAAGATTATCCATGCACCGCGAAACGCGGGCATAATTCAGACGGATCTCACGTAAATTATCGGGAAGCGAAAGGATAGTACTCGATCGAGTCCCGGGGACAACGTGTATCTCTCATCACGATCGCGAGCGTAACGGGTGTCGCGTCTTTAAGGAAGCCGATTTCTTGCAAGCCTCGCTGTGTGAAACCGCGGATCGTGCTCGTCCAATGTCCCGAATCCCCGTGGCAACCGGCAAACGAGCTGGCTAGGATAGACGAGAAAGCGCAGCGTGTCTCCAAAGATCGTCGGTATATGTTGGAACGAGGTGAGGTAAGCGACCGATTCCGGAGCAAGAACGCTCGTAAAAACGGCAGCTAGCAACGTAGAGGCGCATAGCGCAGCAGAGAAAGAAGACGAGAAGCGACTAGAAGTGTTGTACGCGAAACGTGACGGTGGTAGTGGTGGTAACAGACGAGCGGAGGAGGAGCGAGGTTGGACGAGGAAGAAGTAGATCTACATAAGAGATCATGACTCGAAGCTAGCCGAGTTTCGCCGCAGTCGAGAGGAGAAAGTTAGCAGGAACTGCCTGAATCTGCCCGATTGGCAGCCTCCTTTTCCACGGGACCGGGTATTGTAGTCACGAGCGGGCAACTATATACTGTAACAGCAACGATGCTCGACGACGACAACGAGGAGGAGGAGGAGAAGGACGATGATGAGGAGGAGGAGGAGGAGAGCTCCACGATGCGTCTTTTGTTTCAGCTTTTACTTACCTCTCTCTCTCTCTGTCTGTCTCTCGACTCCCAGATATCTCTACGTCTATCCCTGTCTTCGATTCTCCAGCACTCGTATTTACACGGTTCTCGATCATCCTTCGTCTCCGTCCTCCCCTCCTCTCCGTGTCGTTTCGCTATGTCAAGCTCCCGTAGCGACGCCTTCGAATCGGTTTTCGCAATCGATCCTCCTACCCGGCAGCTTAACCCCTCGACTGATCTCCAGTCCCAGACCATTAGTCGCAATTAGTCTCAACGATGAATTTTCTATGAGCGAATAATCAGCCACGGTGTACACGTAACCCGTGTATACCAACGGGTTGTCTCCGCTCCGGCAATTACACTTTCATGATCATGAGTAAGCGAGACGTAAGCCGGCGATCGGCGAATTGCGGCGGCTCAACGCTCTAGGAGACGCGTTGTCGCGAACAAATCGAACCATCGACCCGGCAACACCACGACTTCTCCACGCTCGTTTTCGAAATCGGCCACGATTCGCCCTCTCCTCGGCGTCGATTCGATACCGAGTCGAATCGATTTATCTCTGCGCGGGGCGGTGGAACACAAGAACCGTAAGAATCGCTTCGCTTAACGAGCCACCGATTACGATCATGCAAATTTTCTTAATTAACGGCGACCCGTCCGCGGCCGCGTGTCTCAAAAGCGAAACCGTTTCGTGCCGGTTTCGCCTCGATTTCAATTACCTCGCCTCTCTCGACCTATTGTCCGCCAACGATCCGTAGAAAGAGAGAGAGAGAGAGAGAGCAGATAGATCGCGTAGATCCTCGCTGATCTCCACCATCTCTCACGCCTTCTCGATGAATCTCATCGCTCGCCTCGAGACTTTCGACATCGCGCGACAAATATAATAATTGGGGACATTATCGTGCATTGGTCAGTTTATGCGAAAAAGCGCGATCATTTCGAGATGAAATTTGGAAGGGAAAATTGATTGGGAGAGAAGAATTCGCGACGCCCACGCGGTGCGTTAAACGCGCGGTGAGCGGAGACCTCGCCAATGCTGTACCAGATTTCCTGAGAGAAACTTGGGCCGGCTGAGAGATAAGATAAGGGTGTTGTGTAGGAGTGGCAATTAAAAGGGCGAGGAAACCTACGGCGCGTTCACCGTCGACAATGCGATGCAAACGGCATTATGCAACGGGCCAAACAATTATAGAAAAAGGGGACGCGTGTTTGGTTCTGGATCGATTCTCTCCGTTCTGATTATTCGTTTTGCGCGGCTTAATTAAGAAGCGGAAAGAAAATATTTGTTAACAACGCGAAATGATTTAATTAGGAGGAGTAATTCGGCGAATATTTTTATTACGTAATTTTTAAAAGCGCGATTATTTTTTTAATTTTTGCGGAGAAAAATTTATGCCCGGTCTGAATAATTTAATTGGTAGGAAGGTCGCTTGATTTCTCGTTTTTTTTTTTTAGCTATCGCGTTAAACGAATGTTTAAAGCATACTCCGTGTTTATGCGGTTACAAATATTGCAACTTTCATCGGTAACTAGCTTTGAACATGCAATAATAGACTAAGTAGCGTGTTATAAGTCGACGAGCATAGGCTTTACGAGTCGATAAAAAGTGATAAAATGGGATAAAATGTATATCTCAATTAACATAAATTCAAAAGCTTGTTGTTGGTGCTTAAGTTTTTTTTTAAAAACGCGCGGTTTCTCCCGTAATATCATATACAGATTATATATGTATTTACAATGTCCGAATGAAAGCGAACGAAATTGCATATATTCTTGGCTGTTTACGACTTTTCGAAAAGATATTCAAATGTGTCATTTCGAATATTTATTTTTCGAATTTACGCGGATATCGATTATGAATCAAATATAAAGAACGTCTAAAGAGTTATAATAAATTGATTGCGTAGGTAAATTTCCATTAATTTGAAAGATCGAAAAGAAGAAATGATATTAGACTGTCTGGAAATAAATCGTGGTTTTTTAATAAATTATTAATAATTTAATACTTAGAATTTCGTTAAATGTTAAAAATTTTAATATTTAATGTTATACCGTTCCTTTACTAATTTTATTTTATTTTTTTTTTTTTTTTACGTTTCATTGACATTAATTTAATTTGACAATGTAGCAATGGAAATAAAAAAAGGAAATACTATTTCTTCGCGTGACAGCAAAAATTTTTTAAAATATCAATCACTTTTTTTTTTTTTGTAAGAATGAAAAAAACCTCGTATTTCCGTCAAATAAATCCATTCTTAAATAACACTGTACAAATTTAAACATCACCGAAAACCAATTAATTCCCGAGAGCGTAATACCCGTTTGATTTACAATCGAAGTTAAATTGTTACCCTTCAAAAAAAATTCTTCAACGCTCGAACACTCGTTAAATAACCAAACTTTTTCCCTTCTATTAAAATTTTCATTACAATCCATACAATATACTTTCTTTTTCTTTTTTTAAAAAGTTTTCCAACAAATTTCCAACTACAATACAAAAATCTTCGCAAGGTTTTACGCTGCTTCGAATCTAATTTTCAACCGATAGAGATTGCGCATGCATCTCTGACTAACTAAACAATGCGAATAATTAATCGTTTAATGTCCTAATCGTAACTGCGCTTTCATCGCGGGCCAGCCACGTGCAAGAAGTAGGCCTGTCACAACCTAATGGCTATTAATAATAATTTTTTTCCAAACGAACCAAGATATAACGCGAACATTCACTACCGAGTTGACCGAGTTTCGATCAGATGTTTGTATCATCTCTCTGCATGCACTTAATTACGACGTAACATTTCTACTTCGCTATATAGAACGAACGTTCGTAACGATCTTTCTACAGCTTTGAATAGCGGCGAACGGACCGTGAAAAATGCATCGCATTAACGATAGAATGCCAACGTTGAATTGCGTTAGAACAGTCCAGTCTTGGGACTGGTTTCGTACTTATGGTTGGTCTTTTCATTTTCGCATAACCGGCATACACCCGCCTGTAATCTAATTAGCATATCCTAGCCTTTGCCCTCTCCTATTCACCGCCCCTCCCCCTCCCCTTCCTTTCTCCCCTCTCTCCTAGTTAAATTAACTAAACGATTTAGAACAACAGCCGCCATATTTCAGATTTCAGACTCCGCTTCGGTTCACCGTGTTTATGCGACGTGCTATAAAATAATCGACGTACAGCGCGAACCACGCAATAAAGGAGGAATGCGCAGGGTGAGAAGCGAAGAAAATCTATCAATGAGTCATCGAACACCTTCTTAACGACGATTGTCGTTAGTGGGCAGCCGCTTGGAATTTTTCCAACTCCGCCTATATCTAACCTATTATTAGGTATTTAATAATAAGCCTAGTATCCGCGTTTATCGAAGCCTCTACTCGATTCTCTTTAGAAGATTTTTCGCGAGAAAGCATCGTATCGTCGTCGTTCGCCTCGACATCCTGGATGTTATATGGGCTGGATGACATCCGCGTTTACCTGTTACGCCAGATGAATAACGGGTTGTTTCTTTTTCTGGAAATGACTCCTACTCCCAGTTTTTGCACAGTTTTAACCAACCTGGTATGGCGTAGGTCAGTTACTACTCGAGAACGGTTGAGATTGTCGAAGAGGAACAGTAGCTGGCAAGCGCCAAGTTTATTATCCTCCATAACTTTTATTACTCTTTCTCTTCCTTCTTACCATCCACCATTCCTTTCATTAATGGCACATACGCAATTCCTGCGCGATTATTCACCCATCGGCCAACCGACAAACATCATTCACGCCCAATGCTTAAGCACCGACCGCATGCTGCACAATCCAGCTACCGCGTCTGTGGAAACAGGTCATATCACGAGCGACTCGGTCCAATGACAGGAGAGATATAAATACAC
>NW_006263750.1:1508338-1516531 GCF_000469605.1 Apis dorsata | reverse complement strand
GGAAAAAAAAAAAAAAAAAAAAAAAGGAAAAAAAAAAGGAAAAAAAGAAAAAAAAAAGAGGAAACGTACGTGAACAAGAATTTCCTCGTATCGCATGGCCCCACGACGATATAAAATATTCATCGAAAACAAATTTTTCCCCGACTGGAAATATTATTCGCCGAGCAGTAAATAAAACGCGCATAGTCGGTGGCGCGAAAAGTATCGGGGAATCGGCGGTCGTAACGGCGTCGTTCGTTAACGCGTAGTTTTCTCTTCTGTTAAATAAAAGAACGGCGGATCGTAAAACACCCGTAAAGCGTCGGTTATCGGGCGGCGAAATGGTATCTGGGCCCCAGTGTTGCGTATCAATGGCTTATTAATAATTTACGCGGTCGGATTCGATCCGGATAACCGAGCGTTCGAAAATGTCAATAAGATCGGGTGAAATAGGTTTTTCGAGAGCGCACGGTAGTCGAACCGTGTCGGCCGTTCAATATTTATGTCACAATAACGCGAACCGGTAATGTCCTTTTTCGATAACCCGTAACCGTGTCTCGAAGAAAGCAAACACGGTGGTTAAAGGCTACCAAGTTGGGGGCCACCGGCGAGAGAGAGAGTCACGTTGCTTTGCCTCGGCCGAGATCTTGTATATACGATCTTTTTCTTTTCAAGAAAGATCGCGTGTCTCGCGTGAACAGTTTTAAAATTCGAATCGAGGTATTTGAAATCCAGTAGGAAAGATGTAACGGATCGAGAATGGGATTCCTTTTTTTTTTTTTTTTTTCGTTACTTCTTTGAATTAATGTAATTTTAACGGAATCGTATTTTTTCTTTTTTCTTTATTTTTTTTCTTGCTTCAGGCGTTTTTTAAACGCCTATAAAATATTCCAGTTAAACGACACTAAACGTGTTCTTAATTTCACTTAATGCCTGAATCGAAGTCAATCACTGAGAGAGGTAATTACTAGGAAATAATTTCATCGATGTAATTTCCCCAGAGAAGTCGAAGGAAACACACAGTTTGATTCCGTGAATGTACCGTTCCATAGTTGAGTAGAATGTATCGACGGTGTATCAGTAGTGCGCGAGATCCGTTATTAATAATAATACCCACTAACGATTACACGATCGGCAGTTATTAATTCTTAGAGGCGCGATTCGACGTCCGTGTCGACGGATTTGCCTCGTTTGTCTCTGCGCGACGATTAAATGCATTACAAGAGTCGATCCAGGCCTGAAACTTCGATAGTGGGTTGCGAGGTAAGCCCTGTAATGTTCTTATGCGATTACCAGACGTACCTGTCTCTCTGACAACGAGATAGAGGGCAGTGGTCATGGATATTTAATGGGCCTTTGCCTCGGATGCAGGATCATCGATCTGATATGACGTAATTAATACCGGAATTTCCTCGGTCAGTTTACTGACCCGTGTGAAAACGAGTATTAATTGTTGAAATGGACCGCGATTCTCTCTCCCTCTTCCGCTTCTCTATCGTTGTGAAAGCAAATAATCGGAATAAATTATATTTTAACATATCACAAATGAGCCAATTCTCCCCCCTCCCCTTTTAATCGAATTTCATTATCCACGATGAAACATTGGAAATAGATTTTAACGAATAATTCAAGCTCAAAGAATCACCTTTAAAAGCGATTTATTACCCTATAATCAAACTTTCAATCATTGATTACTTCCTATTAAATCCCGACTACCCCCTCTGCAATCGCTGCAATCTCCACTTTTACAATTTTATATACATTTTTCAATCGTGACAGTACTCGTATCAGCGTGCATGCAAAACGGTGAACGATTAAACTCGTTATTTACGATATTTTACAGACTCGACTTAAACGACGTTATAATTGTGAAACGAGACGACGACGACGACGACGAGGAATGGACGAACGAAATCCAATTACGCGGCGCCCAAGGTCGAACAAATTCAATCCCGAGGGAAAAACCGGTAGTTAAGGTAAGAGTATCACCTTCGCTATTATAAACCAACGTCGTTTTCCGTTTCGATCGACGCGCCTTGTTCTCGCATGGCAAAGATCGATACACCACATCCGAGAGAATATTCTTCTTTGTATCGACCCGTGTGCCCGTTTAAGCGGTCGGTCTTCGTTAATCGTGCGTAAACGCGCGTGCACCAGGCCCGAGGATCGATGATTTCGCCAAAGGTAAACCTATGGTTATCGACATTCGCACGATACAAATATTCACGGGATTGTATTTAACCGCGATACACGTAATGACATCCACACGGGCTCTTAAATCACGTCTTCCGGTGAACCAGATATTTGCTCCTTTCTGAAAATGATATAATGACAAGGTTGTCGGTCGCGGGGCAGAAATTTGTCGGCGCATATTTCCACAAATTATTTTTTTGAATTGTCGTTGAGTAATTTTTCTGCCTCGTGAAAGTTTTTAGCTTGGATTGTTGGGAATGTTTAACTGATAATTATACGGTTATTTTTCACAATGTGAATCTATCGGTTCGTTTCGTTTTTTTTCTTTCTTTTCCTCTTCTGGATTTCTTTTTTTCCATTCTCTCCTCCGAACGAACCTTTCGGAACGATTGAGAAATTGTGCGGCGATTTGTGTATCATTGGTCTGGAATTGGAGTGGATCTCGTCACGTCAAAAGTAACTTTAACGTTTGATCAATGTTGTTTGTTTTTCTTTTCGTTACACAGGAATGTTTAATTCGATGCTATTTGTTTTATCCGTCTATGTTGCATAGTCTGTTTTACTTTGAAGTATACAGCTGTTCATTTTCTAAAATGAATGTAGAGTGAGATAGAATTGCTCGAGCGCGATCTTTGATCGAGCATTCGATCGAATATTCGAAATTATTATTTTATTTGTTATACTTGATATATCATCGAATAACTTTTATTGACAATCAGAGGATGTTTCAACAAGTTATTGACTCACAAATTACTCCACTTCGATCTATAAATGTTTCATTAACGATCGAATCTTCTTGTTTTAACGATAAAATTACTTGAAACTAAAATGGAAGATGGGAAAGCTGTAAAAAGTTGAACGAAATGGAACGAAATCCGCCATAACTGCGGTAACTTGCAATTAGAGATACCGATGTTTCGAGCTGACCAGTCGAAACGCCAAGAACAACTAGCTACGATTCGAGCAAGAACCGTTCCACTAATCAGCGTAAAGCTGGTCAGCCACCTGCTCGATTTGAATTTAAATAAGATGGCGTACAAACGGGTCTATAATGCGGAGTGCAAAGCAATAGCTGGCGTAACGAACATGTCGCGATTCAAAGTAACACGTGCACACGAGCTGCATTCCTACCGAAAGGTTCAACAGAAATAGTCGTTGAAAAATGGTCGAGTTTGTCCATTCGTTTGCGTCTAGCGTGTGGACCGTTCGAGTCAAATGCACCGCTTAAATTCAATCCCGTTCCATCTCTCGATTTCGAAGCCCTTTCCAAGGGGGAAAAACCACGGTTACCTATACGAAGAAGGATACGATCCATTTTCAACGAGCTTTCAACCTCAAATCTGTTCATCATCGAATAAAAATCCTGTAGAATAAAAAAAAAGATACTCTTTTTTGGGCGGAAACCCACGCGTATTGCCTCCTCCCACGTATAGATAGATCGTCGGTGTATCCTTTTCTCATTCGCGTCTACACGCGTCTATGCAATTAGAAATTTCCTTTCACCAACTCGTTGACACTAATCACACGTGGCTCTCTCTCTCTTTCTCTCTCTTTCTCTTGTTTTCCTCTCCCACACCATGACGAATTTGACCTCGGCCGTTCATTCTGCGCCAATTGGTCTAACGATCGCCTCTTAAATACCAATTACGAAACGTTTAATTACATTTTCCGCGTAAAAGAACATATACATATTCGTGATACGTCCCTTACCGCTTCTCAATTTCTTTATCCATCGAAAAGATCCAGATATTGGAAGAATATTCCTCCCATTAAGAGAAACGGAGATCATCAACGGTGGAATTTCTTCGAAGAGCTAACTCGTTTCTAATAAAAATCCGGGGGGAGGAAGGGAATCTCTGTTCCCGTCCCGTCGAAAGAAGAAAAGAAATCCGCGAAACGATGCAGTCTCGAAGGATTCTCACGGCACGGTCAGCTCCCCCTTGGTTCACCGACTCTGGCCCACAAGCCGCTACCATAACAGACATTCGCTTACATCCGCAGACAGAGAAACGCTTCTTCCCCTCCCCGATGATTGGTTTCCAAGACGAGCGAAGAAGGATGAAGCGAAAGTAAAAGGACACGAAGAGAGAACCCCGAAAACGAGTAGCGTGGCACGCTCTAATCTTGCCTCTGATGGCTAATCGGCTCTCGAGCCTAGGAGCCACGCAAAAGCGGCAGCAGCAATAACAATCGCCGGATCCACGGCTAGGATGGAGGAAACGGTGGGCAACAGGTATTAGCAACAGGCTAAAATGAGGCAGGGAGTAGAGACAAAACGTTGGAAACGGGACCAACGTATATTTTGACGACTGGAAATCGGCGGGTATCGACGGGCACGAGCCTCCGGGGCCTGGCCTGGCCGCCATTCCAGTTCAACTGTAACTTTTGCAACCATGGATTCGAAGGATATTTTTTTACCACCGGTGGAATTTCATCGAAAATTTCACCATGGCTCACCGTGCTCCGTTTAAATATCGGGATCGACCGGCAAACTCTTCTCTATCATTTCCTTGAGAGGATCGTCTAAACCGCTCTCCGTTACCGTTTTTTCCTTTCTCTCCCTCCCTCTTCTCCCGTTTCGTTTCGTTTCTTTGAGTCGATTCCAGGTGCATAAAATCGGCCAGCAATTCGACGGATGGGCGCCACCCCTCCGTGCACGAGGCGGCGGCGGATCGCATATATAAACCGAATACGAAATTACACTACACTCGAACGAAACCGCGAATTTTCGGTTCTGTTCCCATTGGATCCAGAACGTTGCCTCGTGAAAATGGTAATGAAATGGAATTAACCATACGGGGTGGCAACGAAATTCTGCGAAAGGTTTCTTTTTCCCCTTTTTTCTCTCTTTGTTGCATCGTGTCACTGACCTCGTTTCGTTTTATCATCACGGGAATCGATCACGATGCGAGGGTAGAGAAACTGCGTCTTCTTTCTCAAGATTCCTTTCTTTCCTCCTGTCTGGAATTTTTTGGACTATAATAACGAGGGTAATCGGACGATTTCGGGCGATTTGCCGGTCGGAAAGATAGAATGCCGAATCTTTTTTTTGCCGAATCTATTATGGACGATTCATCTACTTCTTGATTTGTAGATAGATCTTTCGAAGGGAAGGAATCGCATTGTTTCACCCAAATATATAATCTTTTAAAATTATTTATCGTTGGAAAGATCAATGTATTTACTATCATTATCTATTATCATTAACGAAGTTCTTTGGTTTTTTCTTCCTTCTGAGCATCATTGTTGTTCGTCATTGATCGATTGCTGCGTTTAATTTGTCGTAAAGGAAAGGAAGAGGAAGATAAATATAACGCGCGAGAAGAAATCCGCGGCTCGATGAAAGTACATACGACATCGGGGACAAGAATCGGCTTATATCGATTCGTATGGATAGATACTCGCAAGAAAATGTCGTAACGATGTTCGCGACTTTTTTCCACGGTCGTAGAAGGTTCGCGTACAACGTTTCGAAACAACCTTTTATGTCGGTTAATTCTCTGCCTCGTTGCCTCGGTGACCACGGTATCAAGTTTGAGTGGAGGGGAGGGGAGAAATAAGTGACGTAATTTCGTTATTCTCGTTCGTTTGGAAAGGTGTACGATGGCAAACGAGTGGTACTAGGTATAAAGGACACATAGTGTAGAAATAGGCAGTAATTGGTGAGAACAATCGGCGATTGAGATGCTGGTATAGGTAAGTGGCTTTCAATCAATCAAATATTACGTTTCGAGCCGCAGCCCGTTTCTTTTTGTTCCGTTTAAAAGAGGGGTCACGTTGGAATCCCTCAAGGATCCGTCCTCGATACGTGTATACCTATATATTCATCTTCGATACAATTTAGCTCAGGAAAATTTAATTCGCGTTAATTTCATTTAGGAAACGAGGCAAATTATAAATTGATTATAAGCACGGATAACAAATAACAACAAAATGAAAATCCGTGTTCGAGAAGAGAAGAGGAAACGTCTTCATTTGAATCGAAACTTCGATTAAATCTCACTGTACGTAGCTACTGTAATAACTTATCGATTTCGTCTTCGCATCAATTACCATCATCGATACCTCGACACACCGTCTTACGCAAGATTGCAGGTTTCGCGGTTCACCGGCCGTTCCTCTGGGAGGAATTTCAATCGGGTAGCCTAACTCGAGTTATCGCGCGGC
Source organism: Apis dorsata (assembly GCF_000469605.1). Classification (NCBI taxonomy): domain Eukaryota; kingdom Metazoa; phylum Arthropoda; class Insecta; order Hymenoptera; family Apidae; genus Apis; species Apis dorsata. The sequence goes on along the minus strand of NW_006263750.1, from coordinate 1,510,192 downwards.
GGTAAATAAGGTTATGCAAAGTGTATTAGAAGCGGAGGCAGGGGAACTGTCTCTAAATCTTTCACGAAACGGTGCTTCACGATCCTATGAAAAGTTTCGTCGCTCGTTGCCTCATCGAATCTGCAATTTAGAAATCCGAAGCGTGCGGCCGCTTTAAAAGGGCGATCGAACTTTCTCTCCTTTACGGTGTACCACCGATTTCATCAACATTTTCTGCCTGGAATTTATGCGTGTACCGCGATGAAAAGCGCGTTCCCACATGTGACGTCCCCTTCGACGATTCCTTCAACTCGACTGTGTTCAACTCGCTTTTCTTCTCTCTCTCTCTCTCTCTCTCTCTCTCTCTGCTTTTTAAATTAATATATAATATTCTATTCTCATCGCGCTCACACTGTATTATTGTTCGGTTCGTGTAAACTGTCAGTTTTAATAAACGAGAGGCGAATGGTGGACGCCTTATGGCCGCCGACGAGCCCAGCCACTCTCCACTTGCCGTGATTTCGTCGAAGGATTTAGAGTGACCGGGGAACGGAGGCACCTTCCACGCCGGTGGTACCTCGAGGTATCTAATTACGGCCGCTACACGAGTTTCTACTTGCGTGATGCTCTAAACGGTTCCACTCACCCTCCAACCTCCCCTCCCTCTCTCTTTCTCGCTCATCCACTCCATCTATGGACGATTCGAAGCGTTTTTAGGATGGATGCCTCCGATCTTGTCCGCTCGAATCGTTGTTCGAAACCTACTTAACGTCTCGTTAATCGAACGGAGAACACGATTAAGAATTGGTAATTAACATTGTATCGCGGCTTGCTCCCAAGGGAAGTACGAAGTTCGGTTCAAGGTGATGAACGAGGTGTACGGAATGCTTCTATTAACGATGCCATTAATTGTAAATTGTTCGTTACGTTTTAACTTGGGGTAAATTTAGTAAGATGTATGTATTAGAGTAATCGATAATAAGATTTTACAAGTAATATATATATATATATTTATTTAAAACAAAGACTTCAAAAATGTACTTGGAAATTGAAATCGAAATTGAACGAAGATATTTAAAATAGCCTATAGTCGGAATCGAATATTCGTTTCGCTTGAATTCCTCCAAATATCTTCCAAATTCTAAAAGCAAATGGCTCGTGAGATAAATTATTGATCGATTAGGTAATCACAATCCGAGACGGGACTCGAACGAGAGAAACTCTTGAACACAGCGATAAGAAATTAAAGATGACGAATCGAGCGATACCTATTGATTTTAATTATACAACACGGGTATCGACTTTATAGGAAAGAACGATTATTTTCGTCGAATCGTCGCGCAATGCTTGACCCGGTTGGCCATAATTTGTGGAAGTCGATTTGGAGAACGAGAACGTTCTTAGTATTCCATACCGAAACGAAGGTGTGGCGGATTAGGTTTTCGTAACGTCTACGAAAGAAGAAGAGGAAGAAGAAGAAGAGGAAGAAGGAAAAAAAGCAACGATGGACCCTACGTGGTTGGTTATTACACGTTCGCCGACGCGACTTATGAATTATTGCCGCCTCGAGGACGTTTTCAAAATATAAACCAAGAATTCACGTAACGTTCCGTCCCTCTAACGCGTTCCAACGATGTGTTTAAACGTTGCTGCAAAGGAGCGCGTAGGTTCTCGATCGCGTTTCGCATATTTCATGCCGTCGTTCCGGGATCATCCTGTCCCGGACGTCGATTAGAAATTAAAAATGGCCATAATTAAATCAGCCGTTAATTAATTCCGAATATGAATTTATTAGCCGGTGATGATATGGAAGGACGCCGCTCGTTAGAGCCAATTCAATCTCTGGCCGAGTCGTTAGGCCTAACGTGACCTCGA
>NW_006263750.1:1508074-1508326 GCF_000469605.1 Apis dorsata | reverse complement strand
TTTCAAACGAAAGAAATATACGACTGCCATCGGCAGACGAATTCCTTCGATTCGTCGCAGTCTCGGTCCTCCTCGATCCCTCCAGTGTCTTCCCCGCACACTCCTCGCCTCACGCTTTACACCAAATATTCGAAATCGAGTCGGTGAAATAAAAGGGAATACGATCAACCCCCTCATCGGTGAATCCGACCTATTAAGAAATGTTTCTCCACGAATATCTCTCTCCTCGACTCGGTCACCCATTTTTCCCTC
>NW_006263750.1:1506091-1508030 GCF_000469605.1 Apis dorsata | reverse complement strand
CCTTTTTCCCTCTCTTTCTTCCACACGCGCACGTTCGAACGAACGGGGCGGCTGCCGGATTGAGAGAATTCCACGAGCTCCCCCTTTCTTCTCCCTTGCTAATTTCTCGTTTCGAACAAACGTCAGGTAAACCGTGGGTGATGGAAGCGGCGAGAACACGAAGGGGATGTATACGGACGGCGAGGAGAGAAGGGAGGAGGGAATGTAGCGGTAGTGGTGGTAGGGTTAGAGGGAATAAGGAGGAGGGAAGGTGAGAGGCGGTCGAAGCTAAAGGGCAACGCGAGGCGCTCGGAGCGCGCGAGGCGAGGAGGAGCGGATTCCTTCGGTTCAGCTCGAGTTAGCTGGATTTGGCGAATACGGCTCGTTTGTAGTCCCCGCCGAGGGGCCCCGCGGCGACCGGCGACCGCCACTGGCGTGGAGGCGATCCGAGCGGAATGAAACCGACTACTACTACTAGTACTACTATTACTACTACTACTACTACTTCTACTACCACTATTACTACTACTACTACCTGGCCAGGCGCGAGAGGGAATCGAAACGAGACGACAGCATCCACGACCGACCGACAGAAAGACGGGGGAGGGAGGGGAGGAGAGAAGAGGACACGAGCCGAACCGAGCAGAGGGACCCAGGAATTACGGACGAACCTGTTGTTCGTAACACGTGTTTGCGTGAACCCCGTCCGTCGTGTCTCCGCCGTCTGTCCGCACGTCCGTCTATAAGAGGGCAGCCACGAAGGCGACGATGTATTACCATCGGTGACAGTCCATCTTCGTCCTTCTCTCCCTTTATCTCGCGGCCGTCCGTACGTCCGTCGCGTTCCTCTCCTCCTCCTTCTCCTCCTCCTTCCTTTCACGATACCCTTGTCGCGGCTCCCCCTCGTTTCGCACACTCGCTCGAGGGAAATGAGCAAATAAAGGCGGCACCGGCGGGCGCCTCGATTCGCCGCCCCTGTTCCCTGATTTCGGAATGCGGCCCCTAAGGAAACGAGCGTACGTATTCTACCTGTACTGTATTCCACGCGTTTCGCGGGCTCAGGCGAGATCCACGATGGAGGAAGATCGTTCAGAGAATCATTCCCTCGTCCAACCGGGCTCGGATAACGAAGCTGGAAGGAGAGATACTGGTGGCTGCGTCTCTGTTCTCGCGCGGATTCGACTCGATTCTTTTTCCTTCCATCTTTTTCGATTGTTTCGAATTCGATTCGTCGGTGTGCTAATTAGTTAATTGGTAAAAATATTTCTGGGCACGAAAGTTTGTCCGAATATGTATAAGGAAAAGTAAATGAATTGATTTTCGAGATCGATTGTCGAGATCGTTCGTATTTTTTAATCACGGATGGAAGGTATCTTGGGAATTAATTTCCCGGGAACGACGTTTCATTGAAACGAAGGGGTTAACGACTGCAGAACGAGGTATTGTTCGCGTTTTAATAAAAAAGCACACGTGGATTATCGATCCAACCGATATTCAGGAACATTCCCAACACGAAAGATCACGAATGATTTTTCTCGACCGAGTTGTTGTAAACCGGATGGATAGAAACTAGGGTTGAAACGAGTGCAGCAAGAAGGATAGAGATGGCCAGAAGGGAGATTAATTTTTTAGAATCAGCCACCGATGAGTCAGCCGAGTAGCTTCGAATCAAAATAAATTCCCCGCACGGCTCAAAGCGATTTCTTCTTCCTTTCCATTCTATTTCATCCGTGCCGATCCTCGAGAGAAGAGAGAAAAAGAGAGAGAGAGAGAGCGCCTCTCTAGTAGGCGAGCGCAAAGAAGCGCCCTCGTGTAAAAACTCCCTCGGAAAAAAGGGAGGCCTAGTCACGGCTGCATGCCCGGTATATGCACTCGGCCCTCGACAATGAGCGTGTTCTATCGTTGCGAGGGTTGCGAAGGGGCGCAGGGCAGCGAAGGGGAGGTCTCAGCCAATGAGAGC
>NW_006263750.1:1503815-1505742 GCF_000469605.1 Apis dorsata | reverse complement strand
ATACGGCGGCCATTTTAATGATCGGCCCTAAGGTAAACAAAAGGGGGAAAAAAGAGGGAGGGGGGAAGTGGGAGACCGAATGACTTCCAGCCCCTCTTCCCTTCATGGGGTTGCTTGCATGCACGCCCGAGTATAGTAACCCCTTTTCTTACGCTACGCACCGTACACACCGTTAACCGAGATGCGTGCACACCGACACGTTTCAATACCACGTATGCACGCCCACGTTCATGCAAGGGGTGCACCATCGACCAATCGTTGCCCCGGATCTTCTTACAGGGCCCATGTTCGAGAACACCATGGTTTCTCGCTCGTGATATTCTCGCTCTTCCCTCGGGTGTGCGTTACGTACACCGGTCACGAACCTCTTCCTCTCCCCCTCCCCTCCCTCGCCTCACACTCGCGACACCCCTCTTCCCTTTTCTCTCTCGCTGAGTGTGTTTTTTCTTCTCTTCCCTGCCCTCCCTCCCCGACTCCCCCTGTCACTCGTTATACATTTTATACCTATATAAGGAAGGAGAGGGAAGGCGAGGGAAAGTTTGATTGGAAAGCTGGAATCACTGGAGGAGTTCCCGCAACGGACGTCCCACGGTGGACAAGCAGAGGGAAGGAAAACGAAAGGGGTTATCCAGGGGGGCCCGATTAATTAATGCACGCGTGTCGATGCTAACGAGAATGAGAGAAAAGAGGAGAAAAAGAGGAAGAAGGGAAAAAAAAAAAATCATCGGTTAACATAAGCCGGATCCTCTCAGTGGCTCCGGTGATTGAACCGACCGAGGGAACCTCTGTCTCTCCCCCCGCCTTTGACAACGCGATCGAAAACAATGATTTCTTGCTACGGGGCTTCTATGATGCTTGATGCTGACTGAGTAATGACTCGGTCTTGGTTATTATTCCATGGAAAAATAAATAAACCGTCCGACGAACGAGACGAGTTCCTCTTTGGTCAAGTACCATTGCTTTTATATATAGGAAACTATACGTTCTTTCGTTCCTTCTAATTGAGTTCTACACGCATTCGTGCAGCTGTGTATCCGAGACGAACAATTCTCGCAGATAGAATATTTCCACGATATTGTTCAATTCTCCATCGTCTCTCTCTCTTTTTCTCTCTCTTCTTTATCACTATTATTCCATTATGACGTGGCTTGTTCTTCTTGCAAGAGACCTCACACTCATACTCACCCACGTTCACCTTAAGTAATCTATACTATCTAACTTATTCTTAGAATTCTATTTTGTCTCTAGCCACATTACTAGATGATCTCGATATACGAGCACCTCGCAACGTTAGCACGATCCAAGCGATCCAAAAAGAAGGGACAAAACACAGCCAACAATCCCGCATGGAGATTCGAAAAAGGATCGCCGACAAGTCTTCCGACTCGGTTGTCGGCTAGGTAAGAAGACGACCGTGGAACAAAGCCGACCCGCGAGCAGCTCACGGGAGAGGCGATATATTTTACGCGTCTACCGGAAGTACGGTGGTATGCGTCAGGAGGGGCGCAGAAAAGGAGGGAAAAACAGAGGAGGGAACGGGTACGTAGGCAGGGTTTCCAGAGAATACGTATGCATGTAGAATACGGCGTGCCTCGTGAGAATGGCGAATACGGAGGCGAGAGTATACGGGGTGGGGGCGTAAGAAGGGTTCCAAGGGGTGCGTTTCTTCGCCTCCATCCACCCATCCATCCATCCATCCACCCATCCATCCATCCATCCATCCATCTATCCATCCATCCATCCATCCATCCATCCATCCATCCATCCATGCATCCATCCTCCTCGTACCTTTTCTTCCTCGGTTCGAGTGTCGGCCGAAGTGAGGCTGATGTGATTTGACTACATTCACACCTATGTCGACGTCCTGCTCCCACTCGTCCTTTGATGCCACGCAAGCCAGACCATTTCACGTGTTCACCACCGACCA
>NW_006263750.1:1494812-1503322 GCF_000469605.1 Apis dorsata | reverse complement strand
CCACCACCGGTCTACGACGAAGCTGCTGCTGTTGCTTGCTGCAGCAGCAGCAGCCTTCCAACTTGGAGAAAAAAAAGAAGAAGAGAAAAAGAAAAAAAGGAACGGTCGGTTCTCGTAACCGTGGCCTCTGGTTGTATGGCACACACCGCATACAGTACCTCTAACCGACAGTACCTCTGGCCTCACCGAACCAGGTAATATGGTAGTGTTGTCGCGAGCTATAAGGGTATATACGATCGAGGGTTCACTGCCATGGATTTCGCGCCGTTGTACCCGCGAAGAATGCGCGTGAACCAAGCGGACCCCGGGAAGAATACCGTAGGAAAGAGACGGAGGATCTCCCGGAGATCCAGTTACTTCCAGTTTCGCCCGACGACTCTTTCTGCTCGACTCTTTTGCAGATATGTCCAAACTTCTCTTCTCGTTTTTTTTTCTTTTTTTTTTTTTTTTTTTGGTTTTTAACCTCCTTCTTTATTTCTTTCTTTATTCCCTCGCTCGCTTGGAACAGGTTGATGCGGTGACAGGGGACGAGTCTAGTGGGGTCACGGTCTCGTAAACTTTTGCTCCCTTTTGTCACGATGAAATTCTTGCTGCGATGTAAATTATCGGTGGCATATGGCTCTTGGATAAAGATCTCTCCATTTTGGATGCGTTAGAAATGTAAAAGTTTCTTTTTTTATTCACCTTATTATTCTTATTATTCCAACGGTACCTTCCTTGACCGTTCTATGTATAAATATATCTCGAAACTCTTAGATATCCAAACTCTCCATAAATATCGTCGTCGTGGGAGTAGCCAAGGCGATTTCACCTTATCATGACCCAATATCTTACGGATAAGGGTTAAAGCTTTGATTTCACGGGTGAAGTGATTGCTCGAAAGAAAGAGAGAGCTAACGAATGGCCGCCAAAAGCATTTTCTAACGTCTACTCGACAAGCACTCCGGACAAGATTTTATTAATCCTATTCATAAAGTAGTTCAAGTTTCATCGTGAGAGAGACGAAAGGGGAGAAGAATATATACTTCCTTGTGTATAATCTTCCTTGCGGCTGCTACTTCGCGTTTCACGGAAATGCGTCTTCATTAAGCTTTGTTTCGACGCGAGTACGCGCTCGATGCTTCTCGGAAGAGATTCGAGCCTCTCGACCGAACACGTTGTACTTTCGTTTTTAACGAGCTCTTCGTCATCAATGGTCCGACAGTCCATCTCGTTAACATGTTCCACAACACGCTGATCATTGATGGTACGTGATAAATAGCAGATGTAAAATTATCATTTACCAAATTATTTCTTGGAATATTTTCTTTTTCTTTTTCTCTCCTCCACTGATTCCTCAGAGATTAAATTCTTATTCGACTTTATATTATTCAAGATACATCGAGATATCGATCTCCTAATTCTTATCTTCTAATTAATGCTCTTATAGTTCGAGAAGAAGAAACTTCTCAAACTTTTTAAAACGTTCTTTCTCTCCAAGCGTTTCTTCTCATCCTCGTCGTAAGTTTCCTCGGGAAAAACCATCAATAATCCCGAATAAATTTCCCCACTTCGATACGTATCACGTATTATTCAAATACACACGTAACCCGCTCGAATTACAAATTGCTCGCCATTACAAACGGAACAATCGTATTATCGTTAATTGCCGATCGTGATAGGTGAGAGGCAGAGCTCGTGTATATCCACTCGTCGCAGAGCCACGTTTTAAGACCGTGATGCCGTTCAATTAAGACCAAACGCGATTTCGTGGATCGGATTTCATCCGAGGATGGCCTCTATTATGGCCGCGGTTCGTTACAATATTCCTCCGCTTTTTCGCCGGGCTAATAAACTCGTTTGCGGTCCCAATCTCGCGTCTCGACTCCTCTCTTTGCTCTCTCTCTCTCTCTCTCTCTCTCCCTCCTCGCGAGATTGGACGCCGATTGTACTCCGCTATCCTTGATTTACGTTCCAAAACCGGTAGTGAGTTGCGCGCACCTCCTTCTCTTCCACCCAACACCCACACATCCTCCTGTAACACGGCCTCTCTGTCGGTCTCTGTCGGTATCGAGAGTGCACGCTTCGCCCGGAGTACATTTTACAACGCTATTCTTAGATTTCGATTGCGAAATCAATCTCGGTTCTCGCTCGTAACACGGAGCGCGCGCTCGCCCGCTCGTTCGAAAGCAAGACGAAGAGGGGAGACGAGGTGAAGGGGAGTGGGATAGAGGGCGCCCACTCTCCCGCGGTATCGGCCACGTCCTCGTCGGTTGTTATATAGCCGGTACACGCCGATATAACTACTGTACGTCCCATAATTCATTAGAGCGGTATTCTTGCCCTCACAGTCGGACGGGTAAAAGCTGTTATCCTGGCGAGAGCCTCTCCTCGACGCTTCCCGTGAAAAGAGTACGAGCTTTAGGAATAGAGTGTCGGTATAAGTACAATTGAAGAGAGAAGAGTTTCGAGGTAATTAGTGACAATAATAGTGGCGGCCAACGTTTATTCCGTATTTAATAAATAAATTTTTCCCAATCGAACGCCCAAGTATTTTAATAAATATGCAGTTGAGAGTTTATAGGGATTTTGGAGATTGATCGAACGTTCGTCTATCTTTCTCAAAGTTTTTCTCGAGAAAAATCCGTACAAATGATCCAAACTATATACCAACGTTACTTATCAATCAATATTTTCTGTATGAAAACGAACAATTGGATCTCGAATCGACGAGAACCTCTTCAAAAATCGAGCCGCCGCGACTACTTCGGATCTCCTATCCTCATCGAATAACAATGGCTTATATAACTACATCGTCGTACATCGCGTGATTCATCCGTGGAGACGTTCTCGATCATCCACCCAGTCTGCTTATATCCGGTCCATAAAGAACGACAATTAAAAGCGTAGAGACACGAGAAAAAGAGAGGCACGTATGCATGTGTTAATTATATCATCATCGCTACGAGTTCAAGTTTTTCCTTCACAATTCCATCCTCCACCGGGGTATGCGTGTGGCAAATTGAATCGACATTACATCGATTCCGCGGTAAAACACGCTCTTCTCGGGGGCGAGTAAACCGAGAGTTACGTCATCCTCGCGACACCGGTCTTTCTGGATCACCGGTGTGGGTGTTATCCACCGATGTAACTACCCTACGATCTATATAATTCATTAAACGTTCGAGATCTTTACCCGCGACCTAATGGTCATCTACACACGGTCATCTTTCTCGTGGCCGTTCTTCTCGAGAGAATCTATTTACTAGTGCGGAAGGAAGGAAGGGGCGTGTTCGAGGATGGACGGAAGAGGAGAGAAGAAGGCGCGTATTAATTATCGGAATGTTGCTCGTCTCGAACAATCAAGAGAAAAAAAAGGAAAAGGAGGAGGAAGGGTTGTACACAGGTTGCTCCTCAAGTAGGAATGTGGCACGCAGTGATCGGGAATAGGTGAATAGAGAAGGAGGAGAGTGTTCTCGCCATAGAGAGGGGAAGGAAGAGGAGTTTTTAATGCCGGGTCACGTATTTCAAATAGAGGCAAATTGCGAAATGATGCAATCGATACCACGTAATGAGGGTGATTGAAAATTCAAGTACAAGATTAGAGAGCGCGGTCGTTTTTCCCATCGTTGAGCAACGATTGATGAAATCAGCCGGTATTTGAACGCGAATTATCGTGGATCATCTCGTTTTTCATCTCTGGCCTCGCCTCTCCGGCCGCAATTCATTTTGTCGATACCGATCGCCGGGAAAGGGGATTGGAGATGCGGATTGACGTTTCGGAAAACGCGTTGGAACGGTGAAGGACATCAAGGGCTCGGTACGGCGGGTTCCACTCTCCTCCCCAAATCCTCTCCTCTGGGAAAGAAGCACGCAAAGCGTCCCAAAGATGGCTGATGCCTGTAACTAACACCATCCAGGGCAGCCATTTACGAGACATAAGGAATCCGATACGGGGTTTTGATCTCCATAAGCCCACCCTCGATCGTGTTACCCGCGGACACCTCACCTCTGCTCACCTGCACGCCGCGGCCAACAAAGATGGCCGTTGCTCCTTCGCCTTCGCGATATTCGCCATTATGCGAGCGACCACGGCCCACAGCGCCGTGGTGCATCCTCGATGCCCTTTTTTGACCTCCGCTTTCAGGTTAATCATCCTCTTTGTCGTCCCAGCCTTCGTCTCGTCTCTCGTCTTACGAGAATCCTCGGAAACTGGACGGGGAACTCGGTCGAATCGCTCGTTACGGGGGAAACGATGGAGAACCAGGATATGCGATAATTCTTTTACATGGATTTTTAATTTGAAGAACGGGGATATCTTCTTATAAGAGAGATTATTCGGAAAATTTAAAATTTACATTTGCATTTGTTGGTCGATAAATAAGAAGATGGGAAAAGAATTTGGCCATAAATTAAACGATCTTCTTCAATATCGAAAATCTGATTGTTTCCATCTTTTTCGTATCGCCAACAGATCTCGCTTCATCGATCCGACAAAGTTCGCCATCGAAACAATTCCCACCCTTTTACCCGTTCTTCTCATTTGCACAATCCATTAAAGTCGGTGGCCAAGCGGCGTTCTAATCAGTTTATCGTCCCTGTTCCACGGCAACCCGTGTCCAAGGGACCCGTTATCCGGCCGATCGAGCGCGATCCACCGTTGCGGCGTCGACCACGAAAGGTCACCAAGGCCTGGTCTCGTTTTATTTCGTACAACCGTGGCGGGAATGCCCCGGAAAATAATCCTTTTAATCTCACGGTCATCGTTTTCACACGGCGTGCCATTAAAACGAGCCGGTAATTTGTCCGTCGATATCGCCGCTCGATTTAGCTCGCGTCGCGCGCTTGCTACGCTCTTTTAAACCGGCGCTGTTCCCGTTACTAATGCCTTGACTCACTGTAAAATCGCAAAAAACAGAAAAACTTGTTATCGGTCGTCGCCGCGGAGGAGGCCTCGGTCGGACCGGTCGGCCGCGAAGCCGGTTTTCTCTCGGGCAAAAATCCACGAACCCGTTTGTATTTTCAGAAACGACACCGGAGAGTCGCCTCTCGATTAATAGAGTTCTCGGATACGAGAAGGGAGGAGGATCGAGGACGTCGCCAACGGGGTTCCTCTTATCCCAAGGTTATCGGCGTCAACCGCCGTTTCTATTAAGGGATGAACACGTTAGTTAGGATCTCTTTAATGGTGTTCTTGCGGTTGGAGTTTTTAAGACAGATCCTTTTATTTCGTTAAATATATTTCGAAGGATAAAATTATTCAATTACTGGATTAGAAATAAGAGAATTATTTAATACTAAGGAATTTCGTTTCGTTTAAGATCTAATCTTAAAAGAAGAATGAATAACAGAACGATAAATAGTAATTTTTGGTGATTTTTTTTTTTTTTTTTTTAAATAGGCCGGGGGGGTTTTTTGTTTTTTAAAAGAAGGATACTTGTGGGGGTAAAAAAAAAAAACCCCCCAGGTTTTTTAAAAAAAAAAAAAAAAACACCCAAAATTACTTTTTTTTGTTCCGTTTTTTTTTTTTTTTTTTTAAATAGACTGTGAGGTATTTTGATTTTTAGAAGAAGTATACTTGTGCGTGTAAAATTAATTTTTTTACATTTTTCTTCGACGTCGCAGAAGTGAAATTCAAGTAGTGTCAAATTTCCGCATTCAAATTTTTGTCCGAAACAAACAAATAAATTTTGCCTTTTATAATTGTACGTTGCAACACGATTTATATTCACGCTCTTGCATCCTTTCAAGAAGAAAAAAAATTGCTTAAAATTGCTTGGATTCTTGATATGATCTAGCATTGAAGTCTCTAAAATGTCTGCATACCTTCATCTTATACTTGCATAAAATTGACGCAAATAGAAAAGATACGATCGGCATAATGATATTCGCCTCACCAATGTCGAGATCTTTAAAGATACGTAACTATGTAATAACAAAATTTATTCACGTGTACGTCAAAAATGATCAAATTCATACATTATCGTTACTTTTACATTAATATACCGCTCATTTTCTCAAATTATACGTATGCATATCACGCGTTGCAACAAAATAAAGTCGCAAAATTCCATCTTTGAAATTAATTACTCTGCTGCTGTTACGGAATCAATTCCATCTTGCACATCCAATGAAACTCGTTTAACGCGATCAACGATCCGTATCAGTTGCATTCCATCCCCTGTTCTCTCAATTCTTCTCACACTTCGCTAACCATTAAACTCCAGTTCACGAGATAACGCCAGAACGATAGAAAGATTTCGAATTCCAGTTTAATCATACCGATAAGAAGATGAAAATCGCCTTCGACGATTATTAAACGACTCTAAAAACGACTTATGCCTTACCAAAGATGCGGATTAGAGTCTCGTAAAAATGTTTCAATGCGAACCATAAGAACGCGCGATATAATCTTCTCAAATTGCGAAATTCGAATAAATTCGGTACCTATAATACATTCTTCGAATATTCTTCGTTCGAAAATTTTGTTCCCACATATTTGTTCTTCGATTCAAGATAGAAAAATCGCAGAATCAATTTAATTATCCCAACGAAAGGCGACGAAAAATCTCGACGATCGTTAAAATCAGATTCGATTCTCCTCCGCATAATAAATATCGATCCTGCCGATCAGTCTCTCCGATTTATTTCACCGATTATTCGATCGCGTATCTCGGCCGGTGGAGGCAAAAGGTGGCCGTTAGGCGGGTTTCGCGAAATGAAAAGCCGCCGTTAAGCGATAAGGCTGATCGGCCGTTAAGAGATCGCTCGCGCGAGCGTTTTTCACGCTTCGTTGAACCAATCTTACGCCACGCTCGTGTCGAGAGATAAAGGGTTGACTCTCCGTTAAGCCCGCTTTCGTGTACTCTGCCGTACACCTACGTAACCGGGGCATATATAAAGTGGGAATATCGGCCGTGCCGCCCGCTCGCATTATGCTACGCCTGAACATCGCCCATCGGATTTGTAATGAGGTCGGCCGAGGGGCCGCCATTAACACCGCGATCTTATTTCTCGGGCGAATTTTGAACCTTTAAGCCCCGTGGTTAAGTATGGTATAAAGTTGCCATGTGGAACCGTGCGGATCTTATGTTGCTTCTGGGCAGGCGAGCAGCAAGCAGCGAGGAGGGGCGATTTTATCCCAAGAAAAACGATATTTTGAATCTAATTATCGTTGAGCGATAGTCGAGAGATCTGGTGATATATTTATATGTTAGATATATACGTGTTGGTGAGTTAGAATGAAAATTAGTATCAACTGACTAGTCTAATATAATAAAGAGATTTTTTTAATTTTACGACGAAACAAGGAATAAGATTCGATTCGGATGAATACAGAAGAAATACAGAAGATTTAATCTCCTTACCTATCATTATCTAGAATTTATGAAAAGAACGCACAGCCTCGAAGCCTGCCAAACGTGTATTCGTCCAAATGTGAAAATCCATGCGAATAAACTGTGCTCTCCTTGAGTCCACCATACCATACCATTTCGGGACCATTTTTATGCGGATGATTCGATCGGGGCGAAAAGCTTTCCCAGAGAAATTTACTTCTCCTCGCGCGACGCTCGTAAAACAGAGAGCAAGCGGAGAGTATCGACGATTCCTCCTTGTTCGCCGCGAGCCAATTTTCCGGAATACCCGCACCGTCTCGAACTCTCTTTCTCCGATCGAGAGTCCGCGCTTCCGCGATCGTATTTTACGATTCCCAATTGCGGCAGAAAATCGAGAAAACGCGGGAGACCCGCGAGGAAGACGTATCGCGCGAGAACGCGAAACACTCGTTTCTCACGTGTCGACGATGCTCCCCCTTCGATTCCCTTTTTTTCCCCTTTTCTTTTCTTTTCTTTTTTTTTTTTATCTTCGCTCGTCTGGCGGAGTACGTACGCACACAGAGATGGACAATTTTCACTGTTCTTCTGCTTCCGTAAAGCGCGCCAATAAACTGGAAAGCTTTACTTGGTATTACGAAGGCACTAAAGCCTTATTCGTATCCAGACCCGATGCCATAGCGGACCGTATTACATCATAAAACCATGTTGGAGTACATTCACGCGCACCTCTAGTCGAGCGATGTACCTGAAGGCGACGCCTATACTTGATATTTTACGAAGAACGAACCGTTTCGTCGTTTTTCTTTTCCATTGAAGCGTTGAATTGTTTCTTAAACTTAGATATTGGATTTATATTAGATTATAATTAAAGTGATTTCGATTCAAAGTATGTATAATATAGACACACTTTTAAATCTCCAGAATTTAGAATGAAAAAAATCTCGAATCTTATTCTCGATTAAAAATATTCTAAGAAGAGATCCACGAAATGTCACCAAATTTTATTCGTCAAATTATGAAATTCACTCTGAATAATCAAACCGCGAGACAACCTTGAAATTTTCGCCAGAAATCCAAAATCATTTATGCGATTTCGAAACGTTATCTCTCTTTTTCATTTCATAAATCTTTTTTTCATCCAAGAAAAACGAAACACGAGCAATTCTGGTTTCTCACACGAGCGCCATTTACGTC
>NW_006263750.1:1490822-1494628 GCF_000469605.1 Apis dorsata | reverse complement strand
AAAAAAAAAAAAAAAAAAAAAAAAAAAAGAAATAGAAAGATACGAATAGATCAAGTAAATGGAAACGAAGAATACGGAGGAATGAGTCCTTGCAATGGTTGGAATATGTAAAAGGGACAAGAAGGAAAAGAAGGAGGTGGCGTGGACGAGGGGTTGAAGTAGATACAGCTAATACATTATTGCATTACGCACAACTAGGTAGGTAGTTAATTTAGCGGTGGCATGCCTCCATCGTTGGTCGATTGCTTCTTGTATTGCTTTCCACCAGTCATATGCATAATGTAATTGACTTCATCCCGCGCTACTACGCTTTTCGCCTCGTCGCTCTGTCCTCCTCCCCACGCCCCAACCTAGCCTCTCCTTCTTCTTTTCTTCTTTCCATCTCTTTCCATCCGTCTCTTCGATTCGAAACGAAAAGTGGATTCGTTTGCGGTTAAATATCGATGTTTGCCCGGAGAATTCGGGAGGGTTCGAAATGGAATGGTCTTGAAAGATGCATGAACTCGGGCGCGTTCGAGGTTATTTCTTTCGCTTTATTTTACGATAGAAAAATTGTTATGGTAGAGGTTTAGGTAAGAAGTAAATTTTTTTACTGTAAAAAAGTAACTAGCGTGTACAGTAATGTAGACTTCTTGAAGATCGATCCTTATTCATTTTCTTTTTTCTTCAATAAGATATATCACGATCGACAACGATATGCTAGAAATATTCACATCATCGCAATTTTTATCGCAACTTTTATCCTCCCTCTTATTATAGAAGGAACAAAATCCCTTTCATCGTGCGGACGAAACGAATTTCTTCGTCCAAATATGGCGGACACACGCGTGTATGCGTTCGTTTCCAAGAAACTCGGCTCGGCGTTCCATCGATTGTTTCCGATTCTCCCCTTTAAATCACCGTTTAACGCAGGACGAAAAGGGTTGGGGGAGGGAAGGAAGGCCGAAAGGGAATTTCATCGAATCACGGTTATGCTCACGACGCGTGACGGAATTCTGATGGATCGTGGTCGTGGATCGTTACAGCGTAATTGTCTCACGGGTATATACCACGGGCTACGGGCCGATATATATGTCCAATGAACCGGAAAGGTCAGTTTAATGTTTCAACGACTCTTTACGCTGACGTATATACCGTAGTCCTCCTCTCTACAACCGGACCATGCAACAGCAGAACGATTTCTCGTGATCTTCGACGATTGCAGCGATCGTTCGAGGTCGTTCAGAGATGTCGGCGTTCCCGATTTCGTTCCCTCGATTTATCCGCTGACACGAGCGAAATGACGCGTCGTTTCTTTGCACTTTAAGACCGAACGTCGAATCCCGAATCCATCATCTTTTTATTTTTTTCTTAACTCTTTACCCATCGTGAGAACTCCAACCGAGTTTCGATTCGTATCGAAGAACAGCTTCAAATCGGATGTAAATATACTCTGGATCGAGGCGCGTAGTTTTTGAAAACACGAATTATCAGTGAGAGGATGTTGAACGGATAATTTCGAGGAATAAAGAGCATTTGAATAATAAGATTCGTCGAAGTCAAGTATCTAGTTTAGCTCGATTTGCGCAACTATTTTTCGTCGAGTTTCAAATCGATCGATTCACACACGGATAAACGCAAAATATACACGGGGGAACGCAAAGGTTGCTCAAGAGGTTAAAAGCATATCGAATATTTTTTTAAGTAAAAATCGTGTATCGCAATAATAACAGAAAGTTTTTAAATTGCGATTGATCTTATAAAACAAGCCACGCTATCGTACACGACCACTTCCTTACGTTTCAATCATTACACCGAGCCTCATTCAGATTACTTATGCTTTATATCTCCCGCGAGATACCGCTAACTGTTTGTAAACACCTTCATAAACGTTCCACTTATCAGTTCCAATCCGTTCCCGCGATTAGAACGGTCGACAGTTAACAATTTCTAATAACACTTTCCGCGAAGACATGCAACGTGGGCAACGAACAAGACAACGTGGCTCGCGGGGAACGAGATCAGATAGAGGAAACCGCGTAAATAAAAGTGTATATATATATATATATGTATATATATATACACACATATATACGTTTTTCTTTTCCTTCTCTTATTATTTTTCACCTCGGGAACGCGTCCATATTTTACGTAGCACCCGGCCACAATGCATTCCAACGATAGCGATAAGCGGGGCCACAAGTCGCCGGCTCTTCTCTCTGTCGGCCCCCTCGCCCACACGGCATCCACGGACAACACTGTATCGCTAATTATACCAGTTAGTCCGGGGCCAAAGCATTCCTCCTTCTCTTCCTTTTTTCTCCTTTTTTTTCTTTTCCCCTCGATCCTCATCGATGCTCGATCCGCGATAAATGTCTTTATGCGATCCGAAGCGCGGCACCCATAACATCCATATCTCTCTCTCTCTCTCTCTTTCTCTCTAACGACCGTCCCTCGAAACGTAGCCGAAGTAAACTGTTGCAAATTAAGGTTGCACAAGGAGCCAACGGTCATTTCTCAAGCTGTCTCCCCGCATAAATTATTGCAAACGAAACCCCGCGACGAAAGAAACGCATAAACCGCTCCCTCCCCATCACCACCGGCCTGCTCTCTTTCTCGCCCCCTTCTCGTCTCATCCTTCTCTCCTTCTTCCAACCCCGGCTTCCATCTTGGCGCGGAACGTAGGACGACAGTGTGCATGCATTGGTCGTGGCCGATATCGCTGCTAATCCGGCAGGTAAAAAAAAGAAAAAAAAAAAAAAAAAAAGGGAAAAGAAAGTCGCGAGAGGGGGGGCTGCTATTCCAGCGACGTGGTCCTGATTATCGAGGCCGCTTCGGTGGCGTCGTAAATTAAGAGGAAAAAAAAAAAGGAAAAGGGAAGATAAGAGAGGGAGAGAGAGAGGGAGGGAGGGAGAGGGGTTTCGACTCGGTGGTCGAAACGGTCTGGCCCCCTCTTCTCATTGTTTACCTGACTTAATTGAGCGTCGACGGG
Organism: Apis dorsata; assembly: GCF_000469605.1. NCBI lineage: Eukaryota > Metazoa > Arthropoda > Insecta > Hymenoptera > Apidae > Apis > Apis dorsata. Next base: position 1,491,657 of record NW_006263750.1, on the reverse strand, counting down.
GAATAGGAATGAATGGGCCCTTGATTTCGAACTTACGCGTGTACGATGGCCTCCGTTAAATGACCGATTGGGGGATACGTACCTGGAACAGAGAAAAAAACGGACGTTGTAATTAGAAATACGTTCGAGCCGAGAAATTTTTAGGTATTGTTGTTTATGGGGCTGGGAGTTCGGGCTGGCAGCTTATTACCATAAATTTCGTGGGTGGGTTATTTATGCGGGGGACGACGAGAGGGAACGCGTGTGCACGGGACGAGTGAGGAAGAGTCAGCCTATTTCTGAAACTCGCACGAACAGGTAAAACGGTAACTTCGCGTAATTTGGGGATTTGTTAGGTTAGGCGTTCGTGACTGATTGGGGATTCGATGCACTTGACACTGAGAACTTGAAGAAATTATTTGGAAAATCATAAATAAAGAGTTTTATATAGAGTTCGAAAGAGATCTGATGAGATAAATGCATTAAAAATATGAGCCGAATAATTTCCCCTCTATATTGCGGGATCGGAGGACAAAGATACGAGAAACTTAGCGTTAAAATTGTATAATGGGATAAAATCCTGCAGCAAAGCCGCGAAACTTTTTAACGTTTATAAATTTGCGTCTCGTTATATCATAGGAGATAAGAGCTGAAAGTGCTATTAAGAATGAAACTAGCGCGTGTTACCTGAAGATATCAGCTCGTTAGAAAAAATAAAAAGCGATTCGAATACCTTTGTTACGGAAATCTCGCAAATCTGAGTCGAATAAAAGATGATACTCGGCAGAAGAATATTTCCAAAGATCCCCGAGTAGTATCAGCGACGTAAATTAGAAAAATTGAATATGTTAATAAG
>NW_006263750.1:1487616-1490658 GCF_000469605.1 Apis dorsata | reverse complement strand
AAAAAAAAAAAAAAAAAAAAAAGAAAAAAAAAAGTTACTCTTGTTACGTTGAGAAACTTTTAATTCTAGAATGTTTTCACGTTCTAGATTTCGTTCTGGATTCTTATTGACATTCAAATGGTATAAAATAGTTTTATTTAGGTCGCTATAAATACACCAGGGGTTATAAAACGTTAAACGAAAAAAGCAGAAATTTTTCTCGTTAAGCTTTGGCCAACGGAAGAAACGAAGCGACTACGCAAAGAGACCAATCTCCCAAAGGCCCTTTTCAAAACTTGCTGAATTCAGTTTGAAATAACTACAGAGTTGGGATAACGAATAATTACAATTTCTTTTATCATTGCTTACAATCCTCTCGAATACTTACTATTCCTCTTTAAATTTCGATAATCCGTTCTATAAAGCGATTAAAAAACAACTGAATGAATAAAAATAAAAATTATTACGCCTATTTCATCGGACAAATAAACTCGACGAAATATTTCGACGAAATTCTCGGAACGTGTTCCAATAAACTCGATCCATTAACTCTCGGTTACCCGTCCATATGAAAACAAATAGCAGATCGGCACCCGGTACAGGTAACGTGCCATAAATTAATTACTTACTGGCGAAGAATCGACGATCTCACGACGTCGTATTAAAACCTAGCTCGTTACAAAAATAGGTTGGGGAGGATGGGCGAATACTCGATCAAAGACGAATCCTGGGGCCGCGCGTGAACAGGCGGCAACAAGACTCGCGCGACGAGTAATACGGCTCGGCAGGAAGGTTAATTCGATGAAAATTGCGAGGCCCGTCTGCCCTTATCCATCAATTTTAATTCAACCGGAGGCCCACCCACCGAGGGTGCGCCGCCCCTGGCAACTTCCGTTCGCGGTCTTTCCCTGAAAAAAAGACCCCTTCTCTCCCTCCGCCTCCCCTTTCCTCCTTCTCCTTCTCCTTCTCCTTCCGCACTCTCATTCTTTCCCGGCCATTCAGCGCGTTGTGCACCGTGGATGCGAGCAGAAGCGGACCAAGGTGTGGGGGCTGCCACGAAAAATCGTTATTAATCGTCGGGTCGCCGACCTGGAACGGGCCTCCGCGACTTTTATAACGCGTGTTACGAGACGTGTTCGTGGCCCTCTCTCTCTCTCTCTTTCTCTCTCTCTCTCTTTGTGCCATCCGCCATTAAAAGCCGCGAATTGTATTTACGAGTTATCTGGGAGCAACGGCTGGTTCGCCGAGCCATTAGCGCGAATCTTGCACCGACCTACCGTCGGATGGGAACGTTTGGAAACGTGGCGGAAACTATCGCGATTCGCGACTATTTGAAGTCGACGATAATGGTTTTACGCGGGAGCAAACGTTTCTGGCGAGAAATGGGCTCTTTCATTTCGCCTGTCTTCGTCGCTACAGCCTTTCGTTTCTAACTTATTTTTTTCCCCCTTCCGCCGCACGCGATTCGCTTTGTTTTTCTGATGCATTTGCCTGAGATTCGTAGAGAAGCCGAGAGAGGGGGGAGGGTGGAGTCGCCGCTCTCAGCGTCTCTATCCTTTCAGTTTGCGCACGGATACCGCCGTCTAGATGATTTGAGCCGGGCGTGGAAAATTATTTAAAAGCGATAATTTTACGCTTTTTCGTGCGACTTTGTGCGTGCCCCTTTCAGAGGTAGTTGGTAAATGGCGTGAACAGCACAAAGACGTTACACGAATATTCATAAAGGGAAAACAGATCGATGATTTATCATCGCTTTGTAAAAAAAAGATCTTTTTTTCGTAGATTTACTCGTTCCCCGGGATCAAACGACGAGTTTACGAGTCACGGGTTCGAATGAAATTAAAGCTCGTCGAGCGAGCGTTCGTCGATGACGCGTCCGTTTTCACAGCGAGATTTATAGACTCGGAAGGTGCTTTGTTGGCGTCCCTTCGATCACATCGAGACTATCTGGGCCCTTGGCTCGTCAAGGGGATTAGGACCTGGCGTTTTCGAGCTTACCAGATCGGCGTTGTCGGGGAAGCGTCTACCTGTGCCACATTTCTCCCCTCCTCACGATTCACAAGACAATATCTCTGAACCCTGGTCGATCAGCATAAATTAGAATAAATAACGAGCCTTACAATTCATCGGAATTAGCATAAACCGTGAAATTGGCCGATAAAGAAAATCAGTCTCGTGTAGATGTCTTAGATAGTTCCGCCGTCCGCGTTTCCCCGCGTTCCTCAAATCAGATTTCTTAATAAATCCTTTCAGATTCCCCCAAATCTCGAGGACGGGTTGAAACGACCGTAATTCCCACTATCTCGTCAAAAAAAGAGACAAAAAAAAAAAAAGAAAAAGAAGAAGAAGAAAGATCTTTGCCTGTTTGAAAAAGGGGAAACGTTTGTTTAAGAGAGCATTTCCGGCTGAACAAGGATAATCGTGCCGACGAAGTTGTAAATATCAAGGTCGAGTAGTAACTTGGTTCAAGAATTAACCAAGACTTTGCCAAGTTTTTTTCTCCACCTTATGAACAACAAGTCCCAAACCCATCCAAAGCACCACCCTTCGAAAAATCCTTCTCTTTTACTGGCTCTAATACACCATAATTCTCCAGGATTATTACGGTTGGCAATAATTTCACCTCGAAGCATTCCGAGAGTGATAACGCCTTCATCCATCCATCGCCAAACAAGAAGGGGGACGAATGCTCGAAGGGTGGATCGGTACACTTTGTCCTACGGCTAAATCCGCGCGATCTCCTTTGCGCCAAGCCGCGGTTTCCAGCGGAAAGGGGATGGTTATTAGGCACGAGCTCGGTGCAGTAGTACGCTTTAACCGCATATCCATCTTCTTCTCGTAGTCATTTCCTGAATCCTCTGCTGCGATACTCCATGATCACAACCGTGATATGATCGTATCCGTACACCCCTTCGGTTTTCCCTCTCCTAGTGGTTTTTAAAAGGACGTCGAGTGGGAGAACGAGAACGTTCGATTACGACGGTGCAGGATATCTCTCGTTCGCACCATCGGCCCCTCGTCCTTTCCGGTTGTCAGAGAGAGAGAGAGGGAGGGTTGTATCGA
>NW_006263750.1:1485835-1487458 GCF_000469605.1 Apis dorsata | reverse complement strand
GCGTAGATAGAAGAGAGAGAGAGAGAGAGAGAGAGAGAGAGAGAGGAACGAGTAGGAAGAGGCTCTTTGAAGCCTTCGGAGCGTAGACAGTGGTAGGTGCGAAGTACGTATGAATTTCATACGAGGGTTGTAAATCTTTCTCCTTTTATAATCCCCTGCTCCTCCTCCCCCTCCACCTTTTCTCTTCCCCCGTGTGACTCCTCTGCCCAACTCGTTCTCCTCCCAACTCTTCACTCTCGGTCTATACCACTGCTCCTCTCTGCGCTCGAGGGGTGAGACGCGCGCGGCCGTATCCATGGGGGTTACAAGTCTGTCGCTGAATGCGTTCGAGTTCACGGTAGGGGTGCTGTCTCTATGTAAAGTAAGAAGGGTTCGAAGCTAGCTCGAGAAAGAATCGGTCTCGAAGCAAGAAACCGGGAAGGTGGCAGGGGACACCAGAAGGAAGCAGGAAGAGTGGTGTATCCGTGGATTATGGCCGCTCCAAGACATCGTTCCGTAGCAAGTAAGACTTCCTTCCATTATCCCTTTTTGGTTTTCCCCAACCCAATCCTCTCCCCATCCTACTTGTTCCGTCCTCTTCTCCCTCTCTCTCTCTCTCTCTCTTTCTTTCTCCTCTGACGTGTCTCAATTTATTTTTCACCCTTTGAGTCAGCTCGCTCAAAGTGGATTCTGTCCACTGTTAATGAGACACCGTTACGGTAGTTTTTATCCTAGGCGAGCGAGACGACGAGTTACGCTCTACCCCCGAAGATAACCGTTGCAGAAGCTCACCAGGTTTATGGGTCATAGAGTGAATGGGGACTTGGACACTGGTTTTATCGCGAGCCTTTGCAGTTCAACGGAAGATATATACCACTCTACTAACCGGACTCCTCCTTTAACTTCATGGGGTATTAAAACGCTCGAGATGGCGGACACTGGAAATTGTTAATAACAGCAAAATAGTCGGGTTAGTTGAGCTTCTTTCGGTTTTTCTTCATTTTCCCTCTCATTTTGCCGGAGAAACGTAATTCGTTATGTTCATCAAGTGAGTTCATTCAAGTGTTCATCAATTTTATTGATATTTCATCGAAAGAATTCTGAAGAGAGAATGTATGGACAATCGATCTCGTCACGTTCGTTTCGATTGGAAAATTAATATCATTCGCGGTCAAGGAAGTATATCTCATTGATTGTTGATGTTTGCGATTTTGGATAGGATTTATGATTGTTGATATAGTCGTTCGATCATTCATGTAAAGAAACGTTTCTCTTTAGAAATTATAGTTGATACGGAATTCAATCGTTTCTCGCGACGATCGTGGAAAAACGAAAGCATGCTTTTCCTCTTATTATCGAACGAGACTCGTGTGAGATGAATATCTTGAAAGCGTGGAAATTTGCATAAGTTTTTTTCAATGTTCGCCTATCGCAACAGATTGTTCAAAGAGAAGAGACACTTGTCATAACACTTGTCATTTTAATATTCTCAGAGGGAACTGGAATTTCTACCTTTTGTGGCGCGTGCTTGACGTCCATTGAATCATCAAATATTCGCTGAATTTCAATTCTTCGTTATATAATTGGTCAGATTAAATTTCGTCCTGCCATTATCTAACGATAATGAAAACGATTCCATAATTA
>NW_006263750.1:1481208-1485633 GCF_000469605.1 Apis dorsata | reverse complement strand
AAAAAAAAAAAAGAGATTTCTTTGTGCTCACTCTTTCTAAATGTTTACTTTGAAAATCAATCCCAAGAAGGAAATGTATTCGACGAAAGTCTTACTCTTTTCTCGGAATTCTTTTGTTTTCTTAGGAACAGGCAAATAAAAAAAGCTCTTAAAACCTTTCAAACTCGAGATATATAGATCAATTTCAAGCAAATGGAATTCAACTTTCTAGTTAAACTTGAATAATTTTTTATCTTTTTAACAATACTTTAAACCAGCCAATTTGCTCGTTAAAAAATACTAATGACGAATTAATATACACGTTATACGTACGAAAGATCAAGAATTTTTAACGAAGCAACGACAACTTTATTCCGCTTTATACTCTTCCAACTCTCAATCCTGAAAAATAAAAAATAAAATTCCGAGAATATCGATCAAAATACTAGCCGACACGTCTCCGATTTAAATAATTTTAATTCTCGTTTCGAAGCATCTTTTAGGTATCTTTTCATTCGTAAAAAAAAAAAAGAAAAAAAAACTGTTTACGGTCAAGTTCAACCACTCCATAAACCCTCTCACAAACGAGTGATACCTCACCCTGAAAATTACATTCATTCGATCCTCCAACACCTCCACCACCTCGCTTGGCCTGCACTCGTTCCAAGACGAATCTCGCATGCATCGAAACGGAAAGTAAAAGTTGATTGGATCCGCGACGCAAGTTGCAGAGCCGCGACCTTCGAGACGATGACGGCCACCGCGCGTGAGAAATCAATTAACCCGATGAATATATATTGGCTATTAGACAGTGGGCGAGCGAGAACCGAGCGCGCTTTTGCGTTAATAATGTATGACATGTTCTTGCAGTATTGCTTCGGGCGCGCGGCAATCATTTCGAGCCACTCCGCTCGCCCTCCCCGCTAATGAGATGCACCCCTCGAGAGACTTTACCATTGTTGCCCCGTAGCCGCGTTCCCGGTATCTTCCCTGACCTTCGGTCATGGGTTTGTTGTACCACCGGCCGCCGCCAGATTTCACCCTCGTAAAAGTTTGATCCCGTGATTAACAGTCGTGGAGAAGAGAGAGAACGAGGGAAAACTTGTGGAAAACTGGAGGGAGGGATTCGTGTCCTGGGGATTGCTCGCCCACCACCGGTTGCTAAAATCGTTTTCGAAGGAATTAAACCCGATTTACCAAGAGTAACGCGATTTTCTCCTGTTCGCCTCGAGGAGATTTATTTCTCGCCTCCCCTCCCTCCTTGTCAACGAGGGAGGATGTTTGTTACGCTCCCTTTCCACGCGTTCCTCGAAAGGGATGGTATTGAAGAAAAAAAAAAACGGAAGAGTAACCCGTTTTTTCGCCTCCCTTCGCCGTCTAATAAATATATCTCGCGTTATCTCGTTCGAATTTTCTTTTTTTTTTCGCCCGTGAAACGAGAAAAGAGAGCTTCTTGGGGAGGAGGGAATTGGTCGGAGGGAAATTCGTTCGATTAGATAGTAGCATTTAACTCGTTCCCTCTGGGGCTGATTGGGGGAAAAGTGAAATGCTCTGTAAACTCGAAGAGCAACACTTATCTGCATGCATTTGTTCGTTGCGTTCGAGGAACCGCGCGTCCGCCGTGGTTTCGTCGTAAAAGCAAGGCCGAGTGCTATTTTATGGCAGGTTAAATATGGTTGTCATCCTGATGATAAGTCAAACATTTCTCGAAGTCGTCAAAATGTCAACTCGTCGTCGTGTCGTCCACGACGACGCTATCTGTCCCTCCTTCGGCCGCCGCACACGGAAAAGGAAGAACCCTTCCGTTCCATAAACGTTACACGGGGAACGAAAGAATTTCAATTTTCTGCTAACACTTTATGTACTTATCGCGGCTCGTTCGCGTCTCGGGGTATTTTAAGATGTATCGTCACGCTGGAAATGGATATTTGATGAGAAAGGTAAGCAAACCGTGGCGTGGATATTTTTCACGAAAATAGCGTGACGTTACGTTGCACGGTAATAAAGTCGCTTTGTTGGGCAAGAATTTATCTCTCTTCGGAACAGACGTGATTCACGTCCTTATACGTATTCGTTTCTTGTTTTCCGTTCGAAAATGCTCCAAGTAAATAAATTAAAAGTCTAAATTTAAAATGAGCCCGAACGAGGAGTATACTTTTGGTATATCTTTAGAAAATTTCAAAGCAAAAGTTGACGTACGCAAAAATGTCAGTTTATTTATAGCGAACCGATGTTTTGAACGAAATATTTTATATTATAATGTCGCGACGAATAACACACCACCCTCTCCTCATTTACACGCAAAACTAATTTTCGCTCGATGGTATTTCTTTTTAAAATTTAAAGAATCGAGAGGGATCGCATTAAACGCAGCCTCGTCATAAAAACTAATCCCAAATGCGATCCATCGAGTTTCCAGGAATTCCGAGTATTTCATTTCCCTTATCGGCTCCTTTTTATTATCTTCCCGAACGTGGATACGAAAAAAGGTATCGTACGACCGAAATCTGCCCGAGAGCCTTGGCCGGCTATCTCAGACTCTCGTTCCTTCGTCCAATCGAGAGGGCAGCGAGCTAAGGTTTCCCAAGTTCCATTACAGCGACGAAGGATGGACCAATAGACGAATGGATAGCTTAGCGGTTCCGTTATCTGAGGAAGGGTTTTAGAGCCTAATCTGGGTTCTACGAGGATACGCCGTGTCACAGCTTCTCCGTTGTTGCACACGTACACACTCGTGTCCACGTGCACATACGCGGCGAGGAACGCCAGGTACCAAGATATCCAGGTATATCCTTAGGTCCTGCTGCCTTCGAGGACGCATTTGTCACTCCCCAACTGACATCGCCGAGACAATGCGAGATTACGAGGCCAATACGAACGTTCCATTCGAGTTCGATGCGATTTGGAGGCCAATGCGCGATCCTGGATCGGCTATCTCGTGTAAGAAAATTCGCGAAATATATATGTTCTCCTACGATGTCAATCGTGTCTTTGGTAAGAGTTAAGTGCAGGATATCTTTCGTTATTGTCGTTTTATTATCGAATGGAATGTGTCTCACGTTAGATGATTTAAGAAACATCTAACAGAATCTAAAATTTAATACGTAGTTTAACTCCCTTCGAATATTTCGAAGTATTTATAATTGCATTTTTGCTTTTCGCAAAATTTCGAAATGGAAACTGATTTGATTAAACTGAAAATCAACGCGAATCCTCAGAGTCGCGTAAAAAGTTTCGATAGAAGAAAAGTTGTTAGTAAATGGGATAAAATTCCTTTCTTATATTTAGCCACCAAGTGATATTAAATTGAGAAAAACCAACAAAATCACGTAATGCTCGAATCAACCACGCTCGTGAAACAATCTTCTTCGCTCTAATTCTCTAAACGGGATACAATTTCCTTCCCCTCTTGATCCACGTTTTTCTCTCTTTCTCTCTCAACTAATCAAACGTTCCTTCCATTAAACCGCCTTTTCCTTTTCCATTCCTCCGCCAAGCCGAAAAAAAACGTCTTCGTTCGTCCGAAGAATCAAACGCGTTTCAATCATCGAAAGGAAGTTCATACAGGGACATGCCTCCATTGACCCGATCGTTGCTCGATACAATCGGCGATAACCGATGATGGAACGGCTCAAAGGGGACGAAACATCCCCTCGTCTCCCCGTTTCCAGGCGACTCTTGGAAAAGGAAACGGCGCTCCTAATCGAAAACAAAAGAGGTTTCCAAGGTTTCGATCCGTTTCGCCCTGACAAAAGAAGAAAGCAAGGGGGGAGAGGGGTGGTGTGTTCTTCTGATTAATTTCGCCTTTCCACGTCGATGTACGTAATCCGCCTAGTCACGGAAGTCTATTCGACTCCACCCTCCACAAGGTTCGACGGCCCGATGACGAGAGCATAATAACCCAAATCGCGAAGGGGGATTGAGGCGCGAGACCCTTTTCCCCTATATTTTGTCTTCGAGCATGAGAAGAAAGAAAAAGAGAGAGAGAGAGAGAGGGAGAAAGGGATTCTTGAAAAATAGGCCGACCGATTTTCCAGGAGGCACGAGGAGTCGCAAAGGACAAAGGGAGATTTTTCTAGGGTTTTTCGACTCGAAACGAGGGACAAGGAAGATCGGAAGCCGCAACGACAAGCATCGCCTTAGGGTCTATCCTAATTCCGTGGAAATCCTCCCGGTTCCGTGGGTTGATACGTTCCTTGGAAAAGAAGGGAGAGATCACGAGAGATATCACCACGTCCTTAAACGCAACGTCGAACTTTTTCAATAGGGAGCAGCGGTTTTTTTTTTCTTTTTTCTTTTTTTCTTCAGTAGCCCCGGACAAATCGGGCCTCGCCACTGTCCCAGCGTAGAAGCGTACTAGTCGTAACGATGGCTCGTTAATAATCTTGGACTCGATCCCTGGACGCAGGAGGGTGGACTCGAGTGCATCCGTGGCATTGTGAACGC
>NW_006263750.1:1471372-1481014 GCF_000469605.1 Apis dorsata | reverse complement strand
CCCACGATTCCTAAAATATTCAAGGAGCCGTCGACGGCGGCGGCAACGGCGACGACGACGATGGCGTTGCGCCTCTGGCGCTCTGGACCAACTCTCCTCTTGTCTTTCTCCATTTTTTTTCTCTCCTCTTCCTTCCTCTTTGTCCTTTTTCCCCTTTCTTCCGCTCGCCTCCCTCCTCCTATCGTCCCGCTTAGCCGAAAAAGGGGTCGGTAAATCTGATAAGGGCTCTCTGATCCTTACCACGATGATGCTGGCCGCCGGCTACGAGGATCAGAGCCTCGCTTCCTTCCTTTCTTTCTTTCTTTCTTTCTTCCACCGTGGCTCGTTCGATCGAGCGTGCACTCCTCCTCCGCTCTCGCCCCACTCATCATCGTCCACCGCTATTAAATTTTTATTGAATTAGAGGTTTGACCGATTCGTGCCGGACGAGAAAGAGAGCGATCGATGATTAGGTGTTTCAAATTGTTTCGACGAACGGACGATAATACGCCGAAATACTTTTTCCCTCTCGATCACGATCGGCCCGATAACGGTGATGATGGTAATGATCGCTGTTTTACGCACGAGCATTGTTACTCGGTTACTTTCTGGAGGACAGGTTTCCAGCGATCGGTTTAACACTCCAACTCGGCGTTGGATAAGTATACGGTTTCTCGGTTTCAGATTCCGAAACGGTAATTGTCGATGCTCGAGGTGAAACGTTGGGGAAATGTAATTCAATTCTTTGTCTCGTTCGAGACGAAAGTAGTCATTCGAGTCATTGGAGAAGAAGAATCAATCGTATCATTTATTTGTTTTTATCGATTTATCGTAATTTTCGTAGAAATATTTATTATTCAAGTATTAATTCAATCGTACATACATACATGTATAATTTAATATTCGTTTTGATCCAGTTTATTATCATATCATATCGTAAACGTGTTTGGATAAATCGAATACGAAAATCAGAAAAAAAAGATATCGTTGAAAAGAATTTCAACGAATAATACACTTACATTTCTCCTGTAATTATTCAAACTTGTTATTAATTGAACACAAGCAAATCAAATTTATCTTAATTTTCAATCGATCGATCTCATTGCAATCTTTCTTATTTAAATTGATTTATTGTTCTCCTTCTCCAAATCCTCTTCGATTTTACAAAGAAATCGAATGAATACGAAATTCGTCTCGAGGATACCATAAAATTTCGCGGTTACGCGGAGGATTGTAAGTATGCACACCGTGCAAATGCGCCGATGGATGGAAATTAATTAACAGTTATTCCCCGATCCACGATTTGTCCGCTCGAGTTACGATGCTCGGTGCTTGTGAGGCTGTTTAATTATTGTCGATGCACGGCCGAGTTTTCCTATAAAACGAAAGCAATTAGAGGCGGAGTACAAAGGGCTTCCGCGAAGACTTAGAGGTGTCGCTTGGGAAAATTAATTACCGGATTTCCCTCGGAATATCCGATACACAACCACGTCGATAAGTCAACGCGATCGTGTTTTCAAAGAATTTCATCGATCTGTAACGAGCAATCTCTTCTTTCGAATATTGGTCGAATATTAAAACGTTTAAATCGTTCGATCTGCTAATCTCTGTTCAGCTTCTATTTTCTTAAGCCATGTCCTTTTGACATAGGAATAGAAAATTGGATTAATCTTAGATAAAAGAATTTAATTTTTTATTTATAACGTAAATGATAAATGATTCTCATTTAAGGAAAGGAAAAATTGAATCTATCAAAGAAACTATTCAACGATTAATTCAAAGATTAATTTAACAGTTAACTGAAAACTTTCTTTAAGTTAATCGATTCTTCGAAATTTCCTACGAACGATATTATTTCTCGAGAAATATTTGAAATGTATAACACGATCGAGATAAAAAAAGAAAAAGAGAGAGAAAAAAACAAAATTGAAATTGAGCAAAAGAACGATCCAATTCCTTTCTTGGCAATCTGACGGAGCAATAAAATATTTCTCGCTTCTTCGTTCACATCATATTGACATGTAATTTCCAGCGCTCGTCCGACGTGAAAATCATGGTCGAGGCACGCTGGCTGCCGCACGAGGTCGTTCCACGTTGGGATTCGCAACGTTGGCGATGGTTGCACGTTAATTTGAGCCGTGGCGGGGCTCGTTTAAGCGTCCACGAACTTCGACCTGGGCCGGTTCGTTAGCAATTTCCCGAGCGATCCTATTTCAAGACCTGTTTTGCGTCGGGCGATTTATCGAGGACAACGGTGTCGCGTGATTATTCCTCGGGATCGAGGCACGACGACAAAGTAGCCCGCGGCTGTGAACGTGAAAGAGGAGCGACAAGAAGAGGAACGGACGTTCTTCTCCTCGGTAAAAATATTTTTACAAGTGACAGCCAGTGGATACATACGCGGGATATGATGGGCAGGTAGGTCTTCTTCTTGTAGAAGGTAATAAGCTTGGCTCGAAGGTTTGAAACGATTACGAGCACAAAATGTTAGTCGAATTTTCTACGGATTCAATTATTCCATTTTTTTCCTCCCCGTGTTTTTTATTTTTATTTTTTTGTATCTCTCCTCGTATATTCCGCTTTTTTCGAATTTTTTGTACAATTCTAGGATTTGTAAGTCGATCTATTTCTTGCCTCTTTCCTGTTTTTTTTTCTTCCTGCTTGTTATAGAGAATTTAAATAAGCGCCGATAATAGCGTCTCTAGCGATTTTGCATAACTTCCCACGCTTCCCGCGACCGTGGCCGAGCGAACCGGCTGCTTCGGAGTCCAGTTAATCCGAGTTATTTAGCGCTCCGTTAATATCGTCCGAGCTTGTGCAATGATCAAAGTGGTTTAGTTTTCAGGATTGTTCGCGTGAGAACGTTCTTTATATCAGAATTAATCTCGACGAATAATTTATTCGGTCGAGCGAAATAGCGGCGGGGAGACGATTTTTAAAAAAAAAAGAACGATCCCCTCGGATCTTTCATTTTTCCCCATTGATAAAATTTCGATCATCGCACGCTCGCATCGCACATATATCGCAAAGCAATAAACTCACGGAAACCAATCGAATACCATTTCAATTCAACTCGCGCGAGCGCGGCAACACGTACGGGTCATAAATTCAAGTATCTCCTTCTCGACGATTTCCGCGCATCTTCGATCGTTACGTACGAACGTTTCCACGAACCCTCGTCTCGAACAAGGTAGAAAAAAAAAAAAAAAAGAAAAAAATAGAAAAATAAAAGAATGAAAAATGTAAAAAAGAATGGTCGACAAACGCCTCGCTTCAGGTGTTAATTTCTTCGCAGATGCGAAAAAGCAGAAAGCAAGGAACGTGTGAGAGCCGACACGAGCCGAACGCGTAGGTGTGGCCATGTTTGCACAGCGCTAATTTCGCGTAATGAAGATCATACGCGAGCTGGAGGAACGATAGCTGGAGCGCGAGGGGGAACGTTGGGGCGAACGAGCGAAAGGAGGGAAAGGGAACGAGTGTCGGTGAAACGTCGACCGCTCTCCAGTCGTAATTTTCGCGCGTGAAAAAGCGTGAAATCCGCCTCGAGTCTAGGAATTGAGCGGTCACTCAATGCCTCTCCGCGAACCGCTCCATTTGCGTATCCTCCGATTTTCGAAATCCTCCTCCCCTTTGTGCGTGTTTCGCGCTCGTCAATCGTAATTAGACCGATCGGCAACATATCTCGATCGCGAGAGCGGTCGAAAGCGATGAGAATTCAATAAGAGTTTTGCGAAAGAACGGTCGAGTTCCTCGAGTGAGACGTTACTCCGGTTTCGATTCAAACGTAATGACGATTATTTGATAAATTGGCGGATAAAAGTTACCTTCGAACAAGTATATATTACGTGAAGATTTCTTAATGGCTGCTCGTTTGGCTGCCGATTGTGTTCGCGCATTGCAACTTCATTTCGACGAAAGGTAGAAATCTTTACTAATCGTATTCCGCAACGAGTAATATATTAGTTTACGTTTAAATTCCGACTGTAAATTTAGCTAATAATTCCAAACTCTATTATTAGGTTAACAGGGTTAATAATAATTCGAAAAATTCTCCTTTCCACGCGGACAAAATCGTAACGAAAATTCGGAAGGTTCCATAAAAAATTCCTTGGAAAACGTTCTAATCTTTATATTTCAACGAGGAGAATTCAATCTTTCTTGGACGCGCAAGGAAAGGAGAAAAAGTACACGTGGAAATTCCCTTTTCGGTTGGAAAAGTTTACGCGGGAAACGATGTACAAAATTTCCTCGGGACGGGACTCGGGAAAGGGGACTACTCGTCGAAACGGGTGAAAGCGGATTCAGCGCGAACCCACCTGTTGCCCCGTTCATCTTCGTGCATCCACGTGCGCGCGCGCGCGCGCGCCTCCACGTACCTATATACACACCGACGAATCGTGAAACCGGTGGTGGTGAATGGAAGCGCGTGCAGAGGACTAGGCCAGCTCGGATTGCCATCGATCGCCAACTCTTTCTCGTTTCGAGCTACAGGTGTACGTACCGGTGCACCCGCGGCTTCATTGTGCGGATACTTGGAGCGGAATGCTCAACCGAAATTGCACGTTGACTCGCACGTTTACAGAGTAAGAGTATTTGCGTATGTCGCGTGATCGTGGCGATTATCGCAGATGCAGAAAAACGCTCGTCATGGAAAATGATATCCTCGCGAGGGTCTCTCTTTGGAGTCGAGTGTACGACACGAAACGGTTAAAATTCGAAGAGAATCTTGCGGGGAACATTGTTCCCACTTTTTTGCCGGTTGCATGCGCTTTTAATGCATCTCCCTTCTATGCTACGATGTTCTACGAATGTAACGAGCGCAATAAAGTTAGCGATTCAAGGGTTGGTAGATCTTTTCGAGCATCTACGAGGAAATTGCGAGGAGAGGAGAACGTTGCGTTTCCCACCGTTTCTTTTACGAGTCCGGAACGTGATTTGAAGAATTTATTTAGAATTTATACGCGAGGATCTGAACGCAAATATAGACGATATTAGTGGTAGTGAATATTTTATTACACTTTTTTTCTTTTGCTCTTTCAAAAATCAGACTCAAGTCATCTCGCATTCGCGAATCTACGACAAAAAGTACGCATCAAAAATCGTGAACGTCTCGCGCAATTTCGACGAACTGTGCCCNAGCAACGTAACTCGGAGAAACGACTCGCGTGATCCAAGCACCTTGGATCTCACGAGCCAAGATCCTCGCAATTAGAATTCCCGTTCCCAATCGGCATGCGAAAAAGAAGGCGAAAGCGGGATAAAAATCGTTTCGCTCGTCACGTCCTGCTCGTGAACGACGGATTCCTCGACACGACGCCCGCATTATCACCGGTTGGTTCCCTCCCCCTCGGCCAATCGCGCAAGAAATCCTCTGGGGACGCGTCCCCTCCGCTTCTACACGAGAAATATACGAACGATCGGTGCATCGAACCTAACCCTAACGCAAGTGGCCGGCGGTTCGAGGAAACGAACAGAGGACTATTAGTTCTACGGAAGCATTTCAATTCCGGCGAAGGAGGAGGCCTCCCTCGGCCTGTAAACACGCATCACCACCACGCGGCCGGTTATAACCTTCTTCTTCTTTCTCGTGTCTCTTTAAAAGACTCGTGGAAGGAGTAAGAAAGAGGTTGTACGCTCGCTTATGTCCGCCGCTTTCTCGATGCGTGTCGTCTGAAAGCACGGCCATGCTATCCCGCTAATTACTGAATAACTCTTCCCTGCTACCCCTCTCCCTCCCCCACGTCGAGCGTGCTTACCCGCTTTCGAGCGTCGCGCGGCAAAGATCGACGTCCGCTCTACGTCGTCCGATTGTCCTCTTGCTCGATGCTCCTCTCCTCCTCCTCCTCCTCCTCCTCCTCCTCTTTCGATCGATCGCATCGATCGTATCGTGGCGCGCGCCCTATCGCGCAGGGATCGTGAATCTCGCGGCCGGGCAGAGTGGACAGAGCTATTGCCCTATCCCGAAGCGAGCAATGGATAGAGACGGCGGCGGAACGTTTAGTACAGCGGATGTTTGCCTCAAGGGTAATTAAATCATGCCGAAGCAACGTTTCAGATAACGTCGGCTCGCTTCACAGATCTTTCGTGAGCGCGATGTGTATGTGTATGTGTATGCGTGTGCGTGTGCGTGCAGCAAGACTTCGTAGGGACTTTGACGCAGTCTTGTCACGGATTGATTGTGGTGGGTGGCCGCGCGCGTGGGTGTGACGGACTACACCGGACGGATCTACGGATTCTTCGTTCGCTTCGTGGATCGGTGGTGTTGGTTCTTGCGTGTACGTTGATCGAAGAGATTGGCACGGGTAAATAGGGTATGGCGAGATTGAGCACTGTGCAAGCTTTGTTCTGGGTTTATGGGGGAATCGAGGAGAACGTCTTGTAAAGGAGGATATATTACGAATCGAGTTATCGGTGAGCTATCGACTACTTCGAAGGATCTTTGTTACACCGTCATTGTGTCGATATTCAATGTTTGTTTATAACGCCACGAGTTTAAGGATTTATTCCCCCCCCTCTTCTTTTCTCTTTTTCAGAGGCGAAAATTTCAGCGGTCCCCCTCCCCGCGATCGTATCGAAATCGTATCAAGAACGTCGATATCATTAATAATATCTTATAAAGTTATGTTAAGCGTTCACATACCACCAATCACGTTACATATCATTCTAATCTATGCGCGACATGCAAATCAATATCTCGAAACCAGATTCGTACATACATTCGTACATCAACGATCACACGCACACGAGAGTTACATACCTTAACAAAGTTATCCGAACTCTGTTTCACTTTACAAAGTGAAGCCAAGCGTGACGGATCGAGGAGTTCCTCGATCGATTTCACGGTATCATTGCCTCGACCTTTACACCTATCCCCGCCATTTTATTATTCGCCTTATGGGGAGGATATGACGAGGGACGAGGCCCTCGGAACGGGGCCGAAAAATCTACGGGGTCCAACGGTTCTACGGTTCGAAAGGGACCCGAGTAATTAGCGATAATTAACGACCGCTGCCCCGGCGAGATACGACGGTTTTAATTACTCCGCGAAAGGCAGCGCTTGCATTTTCTTTCTTTCGTGGCTGACCCGCGCCGATACGGGCCCGAAAGAATTAAGTGGCCGCCACGGCGAGTCCATCTCCCCGGGACCGCAACGACTTTCGACGTGTGCCCCACCGAAGACCCTCATTAATGGCGGCCGAGTAATTTGCGTGGATGACTTTGCCCTCGTGCCTCTTCGTATCCGTCCACCCTCACCACTTCCTGACACCCACGCTCGAATAACAATCGCTCGAATGACACGACNCGAGCTTGTCGCCGTTCCTCCTATCCGTTCCTAGACCTTCCAAGATACTGAACGTTTCCTCGCCACGATATCAATAGAACGATATGAGTCAACAAATTTCTTCGAATTTCCTCGCGATGAATCACTTTTCAAAGTCGTAGCTCGGCATAATAACATCGCAATAACGAGATAACGAGCAGTTCGTCCAAAACAAATAGAGCCGATATCAACATCGCCAACCGCCTATTCTCGACAACAATCGCCGACCACGCCCCGATCAAATCTCGTCAACTATCTCGCGTTTCAATTTCGGATCACTGTTAACCGATCGACCCTTCCCGAAATCGCGAAGGAAAACTCTTCGATTATAATTAAGAACAGGGTCCAGGGATCCATCCGTGGCCGATGATAAATCATCTCTCGTAGGCACAGCCTCGTCGTCCACGAAATTCGCGGCGAGGCTCGAGCGTGGCGGCGCGGAGGAGAGAGTGGCCGGGATCCCTTTAATACCGTTAGTATAACGAGAGGAGGATCGGTTTATCGGGCCCCGATCGGCCAATACTGCCGGGAATAAATGAAGAGGCGAAGATCCGAGGCGAAATCATTACAGTAACGAGACATTAACCAGATAAGAGTCGCCGGCCTTCGGCTTCTATCTCCTATCCGAAGCGCGGCCACGTACACATACTTACACGCGCGCACACGCGCACACGGGATCCTGAGGCCCTGCCCCCCGCCTCACGAGCTTCGAGGAATGGAATTCGCATTATTAAAATACGCCTGTTCGCGGTGGCTCGGCGGAAAGTATCCTTCGACGATCTACGCGCCCTCCAGTGCTTCTGGACCCCCCGATATTTATTGCCGATACATAATTTTTCGGCAACCCTCGATCATGCAAATCGCTTCTCAACAAGAAGTTTCGTTACGTCGGTCATTGTTTCAGAAATTTGTGGAAATTTGTGTGTCTACGTTTTTGAATAGAACCGTGTTGCAGAATATTGAAAATTTTGTACGTCAGAAATTTTTGGCAACGTCTTTGAATAAAATCAGGTTTGGAATAGATATATGTAGGTTAATCGTAGAGTGACACGTATGAGATAGAATTTGAGGATTTTGATAGGTTAGAATTGATTAAAAATTTGTGAGAGTAAAGAGTAAAGTTGATATGACTGGTAATTTTTTTTATCAGAAATTTTATAAGAAAATCAACGTGGATTTTTATGCGAATACATAATCTGGGAATGTTATTTCGAATTTTTTTTTTTTTACTACTTTTAGATTAATTCGTAGTAATAGATTGTGAGTTTTATCAAATGGCATACAAATTCATGATAATTATTGAAATTAGGAGGAAACATTTTATACTTATGAAATCAATGAATTATACGTTTAAATTATTCAGTGATTTTTAAATACTCATCGTGAGAATTAACATTGGAAATGTTTCCTTCGACTTGAAAGAAAAATTCGAAATAAAGGAATAATTCCACGAGATACATAATCCGTAATTGTAAATAATTTTCACCTATTATTACAACGCACCACCTATTATTCTCTATTCCAAAATCGTTATTTTAAAACCGCGAATTATACCGCAATTTAACCTCGTTGGACAGATTTACGCAAGATGAAGCGACGATGATCCATATTCCAAAAAAAAAAAAAAAAAAAAACATCACCGATCAAAGTGGAAATTCCTGTTCCCCCTGTAAATTTATTATCGAATTTCCATCATCGCTTCCAACAACCTAATAAAAAACATCAAAAATCTTAATCCAACACAAATAACCAATCAGAAACCAACTCCTCTTTCCTTTCCTTCCAAAATTACTTTCCAATCCAAACTCCTCGTTGCAAAAAATCCTGGAATACCGAGTCACGGAACTTCTCTTAATAATTTCATCCAACATCGTCGAAACGCAAGAGACGTCGTGACGGCCACCTGTTACGCGACGCCTTGCGATCCACGTAATTGCGCGGCGATACCTGGTTCCCCTGCCTCCTCCACCCTCCTCCCCACCCTCTCTCACCGTGACTTTCCAGCGACCCGGACACCCGTACCACCGTAGGTTTATCACCAATTTACAGAGGTGTTTTAAGAGCGGTACGCGAGCGTATCGAAGGGGGTGCGGGTCGGGGCGGCGGGTGGCGAGGCAAGGGTCAGGTAGGTGATCTTGTTTGCTAATGGCGTACTCGTGTTCGAATGTAGTTGCTCCGCAATGTCCATACGTCTTCTGATTAAGATTAAAGAAACCGCGTATCTCGTCGAAGCCGCGCGCTTAATGTATTCACGCGGCTGTGTAAAAGTTAAGAGTCGCCCGGGGCACGATAGAGCTCACGAAACCCTTTCGTTCCTCCCTTCTCCCCCTTCTCCCCCACCC
>NW_006263750.1:1469477-1471040 GCF_000469605.1 Apis dorsata | reverse complement strand
TGTCGGGTCGCCATATTCGGATATCGATCTAATGCAATTACCACTCCGGCTACCGCGGCTACGTGCCGCGGCTATCGCCCATTTTTGCCTCGCCCTTTCTTTAATCCTTTGCTCTTTCGCTCTTGATCTTTCTTCCCTCCCTCTCCTCCCTCTCCCTCCTCCTCCCGATCGTTCTCTTTCTCGGTCGAGCACGAGCGCTTCGCCGCGTGTTTCGCAAGTGTTCGGTCGATCGGATTCGAGAGAAGTTGTACGGTCTCGAGCATGGATGGAAGTTGAGACACTGGCGCGATAATATGTTTTTCTCGCGTCGAATATATATGAGTTGGATTTAATGAAGTTTGGATCTCGAATCTCGTGTATATGGGTGTCCACGTCGAGACATTTCTATTCAATTAGTTACAACACAAGAAAAATATGTTACATCGAATTGAACAGGGTGTCGGGAGTTTATACTTGGACAAACAACCGTGAAATATTAATCGAGTCTTTCTGTTCGGAAATACCTTGCAAAAAAAAAAAAAAAAAAGAAGAAAAAAGAAACATTACGAACGATCTCCTTTCTATAATAGAATCCGAACGATTCGAAGAATCAACCAATACAGCGTGTTGCACAATGGTACAAAGTTCAAAGAACTTCCAACTTCCCTCATTCAGATTCCCGCATTCGTAATATCGAGACTCGATAAAAAGGGACTCCTTCCACTTTTACCCCCTCCCCATGGGGGGGTCAAACTTCAATCGCATCGATGGACGCGTATGAAGGAATACGAAACACGATGGAAGCGAGAAGGTCGAAAGATTCCTCGAGAACTTTTCTCTGGATATTACCCTTCGGCATTACTCATAACGATAACGCACCCCGTAATAGGAAAGGGCGCGATTCGCAATAACGAAGCGGAGCGCGCGCAACTCTGCTCGTGGGGATCTAAAAAGCTTGGCGCGCTTGCTAATAGGTCAATTACACCAATCACCACCATCTCTCTCCTTCTCTTTCATTGGAAACCTCCATGAGCCCCTCGCCTCCCCACACGATTCTTCGTCCTCGCGATTGTAGAACGTGTCGGATGAAGGGAAAACGTGTGCGTGTCGCGGGGAGGGTCTCTCGAGGATTTCGATCCGCTCGATCGCCGCCCGATTACACGGCTCCTCGAGAGCGCGTATCGACGCGTTTGTAAGCACGCCTGAGCTACCAGCAGCTCCGTCGTGGCAGCGAGAGAGAGTTGAGGAGGGATGAAAAGCGAGGCGCGACACGCGTGTACAACGTGCGTGTACAATACTGGGTAGATCCGACACACGGTCGAGCGGACGTGTGCACAAGCGGGGTAGGCCGGGATCACACCTCGAGTCCCAGCGAGCGGACCCCGCTTTGCCCGCTGTAAAGGGAGCAGGAGTAGTGTAGAGTAGGCCCGGTTCGGAGGTAATTGTAGAGGACAGACAGAATTTCTCGCCTCGCTAACAAAGACATGAAGAAACCCGCACTCGAACGACCGCGTTCGACAAAGCAGCCCCGAGTGAAATAAAGGAGGCCCGCGTGCGTGCGACCAACCACCCTCCTTGTCGCTC
>NW_006263750.1:1464623-1469139 GCF_000469605.1 Apis dorsata | reverse complement strand
GATGGAGGGAAGGGTAAAAACGTGGGACGAGGAGGAGGAGAAGGAGGGGAGGGGGAAGAAAAGAGTAATGGTGGGTTCATAGGTGCGTTCTCCTGAGTGTGAAAAGAGATCTCCTCCCGCCCGATTATAACGAGCGAGGAAGGGACAGAAAGGTCGAGAGACTTTTTTCGGGTAGGAAGAGGAGTTAGTTAGTGGTAGTAGCTGAGGGGAGGGGAGAGAAAAGAGTAAGAGAGAACCGGGTGTGACATCAATGGCCGATGCCCGTTCCAGAGGAAATATCTCGCTAACCGATGTTGACAAGCATTGCGGCCGCGCGAGCAAGGACCCAACGTCCATGGATCGTGAGCCGCGCCATTGAGAGGAATCGAGCGAGAAAGCCGGGAGGAGGAAAGGAGAGGAATCGTGGAGGGATAAGAAATACGGCGCGTATTGTTTTTTCCAGGTGTCGTCGCGCGGCCTCGTGCACGGAACGACCGCTCTCACCGCTCGCTCGTTCCCTCTTCCAAACTCCGCATGGAAATCCGTAACGATGGACATATGGACGCGGCGAGTAAAAGAGGAAAGGGTTTCTCGTCGCGCATCCGTTCTTCACGCTGTTCACGCTATCGTGTTACGCGCGTGAAATGCGGGGGGAGGGGAAGAAAAAAGGAGAATTCGAGGAGGAAGAAAAAGAGAGAGAGAGAGGCGCGGCAACGAAGGTTGGTAGGCGTGTGATCGCGACCTTCTGCCACCTCGATGGCGACCGAACCTCCGGTCAGACATAACCCGCAATCATCGAGCCGCTTCGATGGATCGTCCTACTCCGATGACCAATCGGCCTGACGCATCCTAACCCGGAGGGAACCCGTTTGTCTCACGTTTCCTTCGACTCTCGCCTGCACGGAGTTCATGTTCTCTTCTTCTAGATATAGGCATACACGAGGTTTGGTTTTTTGGATTCTTCGCGGAAGCGCGAGAACGAGGTTAATTGTTCTGGATGGCTGCCTCCTCAGGGGAACGGTGTTTCGTGATTTTTCAGTACCCAACCGAGCTCCCCGTTTTTCGAGAAGTTTCGCACAAGTTTCTTCCGCTCGAAATAGAAACGTATTCCGGCGAATTTCAAACCACGAGTGGATTAATAAACCGTGCTTAGTTTCCAAGTTTCGGTTTCCCAGAAGATAAACGAAACGTTAATCACTTAACGTCTTTTCGAGCTTCGTCCCGAAAAGTCGATCGTTATAGATCAGTCTTATCGAAACTTTTGGTCGAGAAGGGAAAACTTGCTCGTTGTTTTTTTTTTACCGGGAGTCTGGTTAGGGAACGAGACACTATGAGGAACTGGTTCAAAGACGTCTCGACGAACGAACGAGACGGCAGCGTCTTCGTTGGAAAGTCATTAGTGGACTACAAGACGGAGATAGTTTCCTCGAAAACAGTTGCTCGTGAAACAGGAGGTTGGGGGATTGTAACTCCAAAGTTTCGTCCGCCGTTACTTTCCATATTGATATGGAAATTCCCCCGGAAAGGAGGAAGATACTCGAGAACCGGGAGATCAGGATTGAATTCGATGGTCGTGAGCAAACAGGTGTTTTCGTCGTATAATTTCGAGGAAATAACTTTTACTCGAACGAATATGTTGCGCAATGACACACATGGTGAACTCGAGGAGAGAGGAGAGCGAGCGGAATGGAATTAATTATCCAGGAATCGAATTGATTACGATTCAAGCAGATACGATATAGAGATAATTAAATGGTTGGTATAAATTAGACAACGCACGTTGATCAATGGTTAATTGTAATTTTAAAGATTATCGGAGACAAACGAAATCGCACGTTTCGTCGTTTTGGCAATTTCCACTTTCACGTTCAAGCGAAGATTATTTTTTCGTGGTTAATTTAATATCACCGTAAACAAAAATTTTAATTTCCCTTCGAACGTCGTAAAATTAATTAAGGCATTTCGCGAGATAAGAATTTCTCAATCTTCGTTCTAGAAATTGAGAAAGAAATTTTGAACGATCCCTTCGAGAGTCCCTCGTTTCTCATTATCGCCGCGCTCATAATCGAATCGTTTCGATCGGACGATACGAAAATCTTCCCGCGTTCGAAATAACCCAGACGGTGATTTAGTAACATTCTCGAACCCAGAAACGTTTCTCTCCAAGCGTCGATGATAACAACGGATATCGAACTCTCGAACGAAGAAGGAGTATCTCTTCGTTGCTGTACCGAGTTCCATCGTCGATCGTTCCAACCAACGTTCCCAAAGTTACAAAGAAGGAAGTATAAACTGGAAGAATTTTTCGGGAGGAGCCGAGAAGGAAACGGGGACGGAGCAAGGGGCAGGGGAGGAGAGAAAGAGAGAGAGAAGGAGAGTGGAAGCAAAGAGGTGCTATCGGTAGATAGGTAGTCAGCTCGGTACGTACGTTGGTGCGCCTCTGAATAACACGCAGCGATGATATCGGAGCTACAAATTACCAAAGGGGGGGCCAACCACGAACTCACGAAGAGGGTCTCTCCTCCGTTTCCCAATTCCTTCTTCGTACCAAGTCTTTCTTTTCTTCCTCTTTTTCTTCTTCTTCTTCTTCTTCTTTCTTCGCCTCCTTCAACAAGTCCACTCCTCCTTCTCCTCCTCCTCTCCCCCTCTCCCCCTCTAGATCTTTTTTTCTCCAGCCGTTTTTCTCTCCAATCCTTTCCTTTCCTTTCCTTTCCTTTTCTTTCAAGCTGGACCTCGCGTCGATTCATCAGCCACGAAATTATAATAACAGTAATGATAATAAAAGCTGGAACGCAACGAGATGTTGGAAGTGGGTGCACGGTGTGTGCACGAGCCTCGATGGGAACGATGGGAAAACAGCGAGCCACGGGGTGGGAAGAAAGAAGGAGGGAACCCACCTGCCGCCCGGAAGCCATCGTAACTCCTCTTCGCTGCTGGTTCGCCTGCCTCCTTTTCGCGTTTCCTCTTTCCCTCCTTCTCGCCGCGAATATTGCACACCGGTCGTAGAGGCATCAGGCATCGATAGGCTTTGTGATCGCATCGAACGATGGAAGGAATGGGCTCCTCTGCCGAGCCCATCGTGCACAGGCAAAGAGAAAAGGAAAAGGAAAAAAAGAAAGAAAAAAAAAATTTATATTGCGATATAAATCGTACGAGACCCCTTGCTGCTGTCATAAATTCGTAAACCGTTTCCCTCTTCGTCCACCCTCGTCCTCTCTCCTTCCATGAACTTTCGATCGTTCCGCTGCGAGCGAGGAATGCTCATCGACGAATGGCCCATCGAAGGAAAAAGCTCCATCGCGCACAGCCACCATCTTTTTCGATTGACCCCGGTGTATTGAACTTGAAGGAATTCGGGGAAGAAGTCGCGGGGACAAGGGACAACACCAAACCGATCTCGAGGAGTGCTAGAGCTTGCAGAGATCCTCTTGGGACAGAGTCTGATAATTAATGCGAGGAGGCGGTTTCAAGCGCGGCACACCCATCGGAACTCAATCAGCCTCCAGGATGGAAAGGTGAGGGGCTTTACACGTTACAGAAACGACTTATCTCGAAACTCCCAGTCATCCTAATCAAGTGCCCTATGGAACAACACGACGCTCTTTTCTTTCTCGTCTCTCGCATATTCTAGATTTTCTTTTCACCATTTCTGCTCGATTATTGTTCTTCGTTTTACCATTGAACGCTTCGTGATTGTTCTTCGAACGTTAATCGAATTCAAATCCTTCGTAACCATCGTGGATTTTTTATCGCGTATGCCAACATTCTTCCACTTTGATAAGCGGGATAGTCATTAAGTCGAGGTGCGTCCGATAATTAGCGGAATGGAACGAATATTCTCTGTATCGAGGATTATTATCCCACCTTCTCTATCATTAAATTTTAACGCTTTAACAAAAATTTATTTTACGCGCCGTTAGAAGACCGTGCCTTTCATCCCGCCATGTTCTCACGTTCACAATGAGAAGAATCCTTTCCACGTAACGATCTGTAGAACAAAGAGGACACGATCGAAGACGCTCTCTCTTTCTCTCTCTCGCATCCTTTTCGCTTCGATTCCCTCCCCGGCCAGTTTCCATAGAAATGCTATAAATGCCAATCTCCGCTTCTTAATACACGAAGTAGGTAAAGAGTATCGATGGAGGACGCGAGGAAACGTCCGGATGGACGTACGTTCCCTCTCCCGTTGGCGGGCTTTAAACGAGAGGACGGCGTTTCCCGCCGCGAGCCTTCACCGATCGCCTCTTGTTGGCCGAGCCACGGTCACCTCGACAACTTCATTAATGCTTCGGACTATCGCGCTGGCAGGCGTCCACGACGGGAAATCAATCAGTTTCCGCGTCTCGTTATCCGGTTCGTGGCACGAAACGAAGTTTCGAGCGACGAGGAGGAGAAGACATAGAGAGAGAGAGAGGGAGAGAGAAACGATTCGAAAGGGAGTAGGAGAAGGAATTCTTTGTCTTGGCGCACAAATTACTCGTGGGCAGGAGGAGGAACGGTGCTCCTGTTCGATCCGCGGACACACGGAGCAAGAAGA
>NW_006263750.1:1462019-1464613 GCF_000469605.1 Apis dorsata | reverse complement strand
GAGAGGAGAGAGGAAGGATGAAGAGGAGGGGAGGGGAGGAGGAAGAGGCGCATTCTCGGCGGAGAGTCGATCCATCTCGCGGCCTCGTTAGGTACGTAACTGGTCGAGGAGAGGGGGAGGTGGGTATCGGGGAGAAGGTGGGAAGAAGGGCGAGGAAGGGTGCTGCCTCGAACTTCTCTCTTTCAAGGGCCCTTCGTCCTTGCGACAAACAAATTGTCCGTCGTGCGGCGAAACACGCGGAAGTCCCCTTTCGACTGGGGACCCNCCGGGGCCCCCTTTTCGTCGAATCTCGTATGTACGCGAAACGGCGGAGAAGGCGGTCGAGGTACGAGTGGATCGATGGGGTGGTCGACGAAAAAGGAAAGAAGAAGAACGCCGATCGGAATTCGACCGTCGACGAGGGCAAACGTTTACGAAGTTGGAGCGGAAAACTTTTGCATTTCGTCGATCTCGATTGATCCAATAACATCGCGCGAAAGATGTACGCGTGCGTTTTCCTTGCACGAGAATCTCACGACGATTCTTCAATCGCAAACTTTACTTTTCTTCGTTTTCCTTCATCCAGGAATCGAGGCGTCAATTGCACTCCGCTTCCTGGGAATCGCACGCTTCAATGACAACGGTGTAAGCGACTCCCGAAACAAATGACGCGCGAGCCATTCGAAAACGACGGAGGATTCAAGAAGAAGTGGACTGAAGGGAAGAAGAAAGGGCAGCGAGGAGGATGAGAGGACGGGTAAAGGGACGCCAGCCAGTGCTTTACCGCGTCGCGTTATTGTCATTTGTCATTGTCCCTTATGTTAATGTTTGCGGGACTGGTGGGGGGAAGGGTTACTAATAGCGGTAATTAGCGGCGAGAAGCCAGCCACTCGGTATACATCACTTTCAACGGGCCTACGTTGCGCTTCTTCGCCAACTTCTCTCCCTTCGTCTCGTTCCGTCTTTTCCTTTTCTTTTCTCCTCTCGTCATGTGCGAGAAGAAAAGAGGAAGAAAGGAAAGGAAAGGACGAGACGATGATGTTCCGTAAGCGCACGCGAATCATCATTGCGTCATTTAAGGTCATCATGCGCGATCGATACGATATCGAGGGAAACGAGGATATTCCGGGGAGGATATTCCGCAAGATAGAGGAGTCGTAATTATTCGCGCGGTTCGCTTGTTCGTTTGCCGAGTAACATTCGTTCAGAGCCGACTCATGATTACCCTTTCTCCGCTAACGTTCGTAAAAACATCGGCCCGATACCGAGGCCGGTAACGATCGGGTAATTAGCGGCCGCGTGGGAAGACCGATGCATCGGTCCTTTTTCCCCTATCTTCTTGCTTTTCTTCTTGTTCGCGGTTTACTTTGTAACCCAAACGGTGCTTATGCCAACGAGAGTTTGCTAATTGTCTTCGAAGATCGTATTAATGATCGACGAACGCTGGACGAACGCTCAAGTTTAAATAACAAGGGTTTCCTTCTGGCCATCGATGGACGGTGTCGGAAATATTTTTTAAAATCGATAATTTACGAGCGAGAGCAAGCTCCCTATCAAATGGAAAAAAAATCGCAATTATATCTTTACTGGACGATCAGAAAGCGCATAATTTCATACACGAATCGAGTTTTAACGGAGCGGTTACTATAATGAAGTTAAAAAACGTCACACTGACGTTTACCAAACGAGGGACAATATATCAAGTTTCCAGGTAGTCAGCAAACACACCTATTGCCCAACGCAAGCGTCAAACTCTTTCACCCCGCTGTGCATCCAACTTTCAAATATCTTCTCTGCTCCCACCGTTTCGAATTACCAATGGGAAATTGTTGAGAAATCATTGTTTTTTTTTTTTTTTTTTTTTACTTTCATTACTTTTGATCGTCCAATAATCGTAGAGATTCATTATCGACAGGAGAGAAACTCCGTACGTGTCCGGATATTCGATTATTTCGCAAGCATGAACTCGACGTATATTTAATTATCGGCGCGTATTGTGGCCGCCTCGTCGGCTAGAAACTCGTCGGCTCGCGCGTGTAAAATGACATAGAAACGGCGCTCGCGCCGCGGGTACAGGCCCCATACTGTTTCGAAGGCATCGATTGCAAACGATGACCGGCAACAATCTCGGCAATGGTAATCTCGAGAGCAGCTGGCCAATCTAATGAACCAACGATGATTCGTCGAGGGTCGAGGACCGGCGAAAATTCTTGCGTCAGACGTGTTCGACCACCGAAATAATCGGACGCCGATTAAATTCGTATTCGCCCCCGCTGATCGAGGAATGCCTGGTCAGTGGATCAATAGGCCGTTCTCGTTTCATCTTCTTCTTCGTTATCACGAGAATTATTCGTTTTTTGGTGCGTGTCGATGTCATTTTTTTCTTTTTTGCAGCGTGATATCTTTAATTTTCTTCTTTATTACCTCTTAATAAGTTTGATTCAAATTTAAAATTTGAATATTTATTACTTTCTGAAACTTACTCCCTTTATTTTTTAGAACTTGCCAGATCACGATCGTGGTTACAATCAACAATTGATTGAAAATTATTGCAACATATGTTCTTCTACACTCTTCTGACAAATTTCAATTTTCATAATCGATACGTTTATTCG
>NW_006263750.1:1455534-1461797 GCF_000469605.1 Apis dorsata | reverse complement strand
TTTTTTTTTTTTTTTTACATGCTTGCTTTAAATCGTACAAGTTTCTTAATGCTTTGAAACTGAAACGCGTATAGCATAATATAATTTTGCAACATTCACCACGGCACATTACCGTTCTCTAACCCCCTAAAATATTTCATTCCAACAGGTAGTATCGCACAAAGTGCTAATGCGCGTGATATTATTTTCACGTTAAACCAACGAACAGAATATATTACGCCTATAACAATCCCTTTAACTAAATAACGAAACCTCCGGCAGACACACCCGGCAGAAATGATCCTTTGAAAAAAAAATTCCAAATCCCAAAAAAAGAATTTCCCCTCATTTCAAACTTGAAATAACCCTGCACGTTCATTCGGCCACTTCACAGGTGTTCGTCATCGAGAAATTCTCGAGTCCCTTGACGAACACGTTGGCAAATGAGTGTGCGCTCGGCGTACGCTTTCTTCGGAGCGGAAAATAAGCGTAACCGTGTAAGGTGCACGCCCGTTGTCCATTACCAAGGGGTTCCCTTGCGAGCTAGTCTAGCTGCGTTCGCTAAATATGGCGCGATAATCGTAGCGCTCGACTCTAATTATCCATCGCGCGGGTTTATAGCGCGCGAACGCTGCGCAGGGATAGAGGAGAAGCTCGTACGACCCTCGAAGAGGATCCTTCGTGCCTCGCATATTTATCCGCATCTACTTTGCCACCGCGTTTACACCTGCTGCCTCTGCTAACGCGCCTCTTCCTTCGCCAATCACCTTTTATTCTACCTTCTTCGCTTCCTTTTTTCCTCGCACCCTTCCTTTCTCGAGCGATCATTCTCTTTAAACTTTTTCCACGTTGTACACGCGTTGATATTCTCTCACTTTTTTTCGATCTAAATTTGGTGATTTTTATATGTGTATTTAATCTAGATATTTTAAACAGGATCGAAAAGCGTTTCCAATTTTAGAGCAGATAGTCGAATTAGAGATAATTCCGTTTAAATACGAGAATTCATTATATATACGTTAAATTGCATCAAATCTGAGAGTAGAGATATATATTTCACGAGTTCTATAATTGAAACCGCAGAAACATTATTCACTTCTTCTCATCACTTTTCCCTTTATTTTCCATCTTTTCATATCTCGTTTATACGATTCGCGTAGCAGCATACATGGATGGTGACAAAAAAAAAGAAATGAAATTTTCATTGTTGCGATCTCTCAACACGAATTGCCCATGGGGTCAGATGATGGCCCCGCGTAGCCAGATTGGTAAACAAGGTCGGCGCAATTATAGTGGAAGAAGTTGGTAGTAAAAATTTGGCCCGTATCTCTCACCATCTCCCTCATCTCGTCTCCCTTTCTTTTTCTCTCTCCCCTTCGATGGAATTTATTGCCTTCAGGATGGGGAGGCATGGCATCGCCTCCTCGCGCTCGCAAGTGGCGATTTTCGATCATTACGGTCGGTTAAGTGGGCTCCGTGAGCCGATTTTCAAGCCGAAAATGTTGCCCATAACAAACAAACATCTGTGCATCTTCGCTGTTCTTCTTTCTTTCAATATTATTGCTTCTTTCCATCCTCTCTTTCCTTTTCCTTTCCTTCTTCGAATAGAATTCTTCGTTCTTTTTTTTCATCAATATCTTTCCCTTTTAAACACATTTTCAAATCCAATCTTATCAAATTCGAGCAAATTAGGATTTTATTACAAGAAAATTAAACAACGTTTACGATTATTCCAATCGATGGAACGCTATCTCGTCAAGGCAACAACAATGGTAAATATATAATGGTTTCATCGTGCCCGTTGTCAATTTTTCACGTTTCCGATCCCGTTGACACGAATATTCCTTCCTTCGTGTACACAAATCGCCTCCTTGCTCCTTTTCCGTTTTATAATTTACATTCTCTGGAGTTGGAGACCGTGAGATTGCGAGTGATCGATGCACCACGACGCACGAAAACGCTTGCAAGCCGTAAGAGCATTATGAGAGCCGCGCAAATGGAGCAAAAAGAGTGGAATAAGGATCGCGTGGGACGGGACTCGAGGTACGAATGAATGGATAGACGGACACGGGCATTATGTTGTGACACGCGTCCTTAAATGGTCGACACTTAACATCCTAATTGTTCTATATCCTGCCTCGTGATCCCACCTCTGTTTCCACGAGATTGTCTCGTATTCTCGCCATGCGTTCTCCATCATCACTTGGGAGGATCATCTTGGAATTCCACCATCCTGGTTAATTCGTACGATTAAACGCATCGTTAATTATCGAATTTACCTCTGCTCTCCTCTCTCTCTCTCTCTCTCTTTCGAATCCTCGATTCTATAATCCATCGACGTGATTGTAGCCATATTTCTATTCTTTAATAAAAAAAAAAAAAAAATTGGTTAACCATTCGTTCGTTAAAGCGCAGATAAAACTTCTTCTTCATCTCTCCAATCCAACTATCATCTTGGACTCGCGATTTCGAAAAATTTCGAATTGAATAAAATTCCATCGATCATTTCTTTTTTTTTAACGAACTTTTCTTCGAACAGTCACACCTACGAGCTCGCATTATGCTCGCGTGCACGTGCGCGCGGATAAGGCACGGATTCAAAAGGCTTTTCTCCCGCGAGTCTTTGCCAAGTCTCGGTCCAGGAGAGATAAGGGGGGGAAAAAGAGACGTGCAATATGACAGTCCCTTTATACTCGTCGCCCGCTGAAAGTACTTAGTGGCGTGTATTTATACGGTGCCGGGTTATCTATGCAACCGTGGAACCGGTTCCCATTGCAAAATGCACTATTTTTCGATAACGCGTATCGCCTCCGTTATACCTTTCGACCGGTATACACATCACCGGGNGCTGTCGCGCGTACGCGTGAAAATTCCACGAGTTTCCATCGTGAGAGGGGGAGAAGGAGGGGGAGGGGGAGGGGGCCCGTTCTAAAGACAGTCCGCGGCCGGTCCGGACGGTCGTTAAGTAAGACGGTTACATTGAGAGATGGCCAATGTAAATTGCGATGACGCATACATATGTGTCGTGAGGCCGTGTAACGATATATCAACGTCAGCAAATTGTGATAAATAAAGTGCAATTGGAAGATGGAGGAGGGCAGAGAGAAAGAGAGGGATTGTACCTTCGCGTTTTCTCGAGAGTGTTGGCTTCGAGGGATGCAACGGCCGATGCTCGCGTGGGAAAAATGCTAGGATATTTTTGTTGGGGATATATCGTTGCCGTTAGAAGTTATTCGATCGTCGAGGGATCGTCGATTATCGTGGTTTCTTATATAGTTCTTTTTATTAATTTGACAATCAAACTATGCTATGTGTAAATATTTCTTCGTGTAATTATTATCGTGGAATTATTCGATAAGGGACGTTGACCTCCTTGGTGATCTTCGAACGTGAGCTTCGAAATTTGATAACGTTATCTTAATTGGCCGAAAATTAACGGCATCGGTCGATGAACGCAGGATGCAGATTATCAAACTTGACGAAAGAATAACGTATTTCGTCGACATATAAATAACGCGCGTAACGAGCAGGCAATTAGTCTTCATCGATAAATGGGACGTGCAGCGAGCATGAATCTTGTTATAACGCATGAGCTAACTTGTTTATATACTTTGCATCGTGATATACTCTGCGGATTTATAATTACTACGTGTCCAAGGAAGAAAATACATTGACGACCCACCCGAATGATATTCGATTTAAAATCATTCATCATTCTTAATAAATTCGGTTTAAAAGAAAAAAGGAAAAAAAAAAAAAAAGAAAAGAACCATAGAAGAATCAAAAGACTCAAAAGAATGCCGATATCTTGAACCCAACCACGCGTAAAAAAAACGATCCATCGTATACGATATAACGAACCAAACTCGAAAATTAACTTGGAACACATCCCCTGGCACCCGTATCCAATAAACACGGTTAAAAAGAGGGGGAAAAAAGAAGAAGAAGAGAAAAAAAAAAAAAAAAAAAAGATCAGGAAAAATAGCCTGAAGAACTCGTCGACAATCATTAATAGCATCCTCCTAACCCTTATCACGATCGGAAACGCGAGAAGGCAATCCACGTTGACAAATCTAACGTCAACGACTAGTGATTATCGTAATTGGACTTGGTCTAGCTATATCTTCGATATTCAAGGGTCCGTTAACGGTAAACAGCAGTGTAAATAGGGGCACCGATTAATTTTTAATTTTCACCGATTCTTCACGGCTATCCCTCGTCGCCGATGAAATGTCGGCAACGTACCATTCTCGGCGGGGCGCTGATGGCCTTCGTGCAAGGACAACTAACTACTTTTCCTCCCCACCTCCCTCTCGATGTGTCTTTTCAAACGGGGGAATTAAAATCGAGAGAGAGAAAGAATCGTTCGGGAAGGGGATGGAACGATGGTCGACGTGGAAAAAAAAAGGGACGGTGCTGCCACGGATACGTGGCGTATCGATGGTCGCCGCGTGAAAGTTGCATCGCAACACCACCACCGTGGGCAGAGGCAATAATCTGTAGAAAGGGGCTGACGGAGGAACAGAGATTCCAGCACTATCTACGTAATATATCGTCGGTTAATTAATCGTTTAATGAAACAGCAGTTAGCCGTGATGATTGTGATATTTTATTATTATCCCTCGGCGAGAAAAAGAAGGAGAGAACTAGGGAAGGGGAAACGATTTTTAGATGGTGGATGGATCTTGGGGAGAAGGGTCGGTCGAGGAGGCACGCATGAAGAAAGAGAGAGAGAGAGAGGACCGTGAATAAAGAAGAAGAAGAAGAAGAAGAGAAATGGGATGGGAAGAAAGGAGTCGGATGGAGAGGGATCGAGAAGCAATTTACAAGGAAATCGGCGCTCGACCTCTTCGCTCCGAGACGATTGTTCCTGATCGGGATATCTTGCTACATCGCAGATGGATTTTGTGTATTATTGCGGATGTTATTTATACAGCCAACGTTGCAACGCTGTTGCAACTTCGAAGCGCAGGAATTAAGGTTCGAATCTGATAGCGAATTCCTTTTATTTCAATTCAGGCAGGGGATGATATTTCTGAAATGGGCGGTCGAGTAAATTCGATAAAAATTATTCTGCGGTTGATCAAACATTTTGAAAATATTATATTTCACGCGGGAATAATAATTTTTCATATATTCGTTCCTTTAAATACTCCTACGAAATAATAATAACATGTATTTTTATAATGGATCGAGAAACAGTTCGGAAAAAAAGATTAAATCTTTTACCGCTTCTCCCAAGTAATTTATTTCTCTCGTTGGAATACACGTTTAATAAAGAATGGCTGGAGATTCGTGCCGACTCCTATCTCGAATACCAGACCTTTGCCGATTTCTCGCCCCTCTCCGCGAGCCGTTCATTCGTTTTCTCTCATTGTCCTCCTTCTTCCCCCCCCCCCTTTCTAACTCGCTTCTCGTTTCGGTAGGTGGGATATGTACTTCTTGTAGAGCAGGTGATTGATCGCTTAAAAAACTAAACTCTACTCAGGACCAGAGGAGAAGACTATACAGCCGGTTCTCTCTTTCTCTCTCTCCATCCCCCTCCCCCAATTTCTTCTTCTTTTTCTTCTTCCCTCCTCCAACCTTTTCTCATCCCCTTTCTCCAGCTTGCCGGCTTCTTGGCGGCAACTTGGTATCGCCGTCGTTGCAACTTCTTTCATTATGCCATTTTTAATCAGCCCTAAGAGCGGCTGCACGAGAAGCCAATGTCATTAGGTAGGTAGGCGCGCGCGCGCGCATCAGAGCAAATACACGTTGCCACCAGAGAGGGCAATACTCCCTTTTCGTCTTTGGCGAGCGAGTCATCGACGACGTAGGGCCCCGGAGGAATCGGCTCGAGATAAATCAATCGATATCGATACCCGCGTCACGGTGTCGATGCGTACCATATACGCGCGGGTGCGTTGTTCATTTCCATTGCAACTCATCGAATTCCAAACCTCCTCTCTCTCTCTCTCTCTCTCTTTCTCTCGCTTTTCTTCCTTCTAGGACCTCTGATCATGGAACTTCCCTCACCTTTACCGATCATCCACTTTCTTTTTTCTCTTCTTTTTCTTCTTCTTTTTCTTCCTCTTCTTCTTATTCTCCCTCCTCCTTGCCTCCTTTCACCCGACATCGATCGCTACTGCGATTTCTTGCTCCGACGAAGCGCGTATAATCGAACGGGAGGCGATAATCGGCCGGGAATGCGACCGAGTTTACTTTCGTTCGAGTGACGCGCTCGCGGAATACAGGGACAGGAGGATCCCGTTTGATTAATATCGCGAATAACACGATCATCTTCT
>NW_006263750.1:1454575-1455293 GCF_000469605.1 Apis dorsata | reverse complement strand
TATATATATATATACTCGCGCGTGTTTCATAGATCGCGTGTATATCGAGTTCAAGTGGCAATCCGCCATCTCCGTGAAATGATAACTTAATATTCGTGCGCGGAGAGACGTATTCGTTGCGATCAATATCTGTTGCTTCTTGCTGAAACGAATCTATATTCATTAGGTCGAAGAAGTGAGTCCCCATTCGGCGTCGTTCCATCGACGTCGTCGAGCTGTTACTTTTTCTGACGTTGATCTGTGGATCGTTCTCTACTCCTTTCTTATTATTTCTCTCTCTTTTTCTCTCTCCCCTCTTTCAACGTATCGATAAACCTTTTCGCGTTCTCTCTCCCTCTCTCCCGCATTTTTCGAGTCTCTCTCTCTCTCTCTCTCTCTCTTCTTCGTTTGCGTACAACGACCAAAGGACGTTCCGCGTTATTAACCTTATTACTTTTTTGAGAGAGGGAGAAAAAAAAAATAGCCGGTTCAAAACCCACGCGATATCCCACCCCGAAGCAAAGACTAATTTCTAGCTATCGATACCTGTTGCTCCTTTCCAGCGCGAACTCGTTAAGCGGTTGTGTACTGACAAATGCCTTCGTTCCCGGCCGCGGCACAGCCCTGTTATCGCGCTCGAAATTGCGCGGCATTGTTCTCGCTCGCGTTTCTGTTTTTCCTCTCTTTATACCGAACTCGCCGCGGCTTCACCGTGTGACTGGTAACAATCGCCGCTCCA
>NW_006263750.1:1449811-1454546 GCF_000469605.1 Apis dorsata | reverse complement strand
CGGCCACGG
Source organism: Apis dorsata (assembly GCF_000469605.1). Classification (NCBI taxonomy): domain Eukaryota; kingdom Metazoa; phylum Arthropoda; class Insecta; order Hymenoptera; family Apidae; genus Apis; species Apis dorsata. Next base: position 1,454,537 of record NW_006263750.1, on the reverse strand, counting down.
GGCTCTCTCTGTATAGATATTAGGCGCGGGTAATTTCACCCGGGAGAATAAAAGATCGGTCGAATGAAAAATTGATCCACTCGATCATTGCCCAATCTCTCGTTTTCACCGTTTCGCAATCTATGGATCCGGTCGATCGCTATTCGAACACGAATATTTTTAAATAATAAAACTATTGTGTGTAAAAAGGATGGAATTGTATACATTATATAAATATCTGTTTATTTGCTTGATATAACGTGTATTTCTTCGTAAATACTACAAAAGAAATTCCCTCGTACCATCGTAGAAAAATTTTAAGAAAATTTTTCATTGTAATTCTTCGTAAGATATATGATGATACTTTTACTATCTATCGTATAATACCACCATACGATCAATTAAAAATCTCATCGGAGAAGAGACATTCGTAAGCGTAAACACGCAGCGGTTATATTTCCCCGATCATCCGAGGGGCTCTGTTAAAAAAATGGAGGCGGAGAGACATTAACAAAGCTTGCGTCTCCTCGCGGGAGGGTGAAATTGGCCGGGGAACGTGTCTCCTTTTGGTTTCGTTCCGTATCTTTCTCCGCCCGAGACAAATTTCTAACCATCGATATCCGTTCCGGGCAGGAGAACTACCCAAATCTACATTCATTAAAGGAGAGGACGCGTTCTTCCCCCGTTCTCTCTCTGCTCGGTTGGTCGATTCGTCGCACGCACACACTCGCATCGCCTAAAAGCGCGTAAACTGGCGCGGTTGTCGAGTGATAAATGCCGGAGAGAAGGAGGTTTCGCACGCTGCGTCTCTCCTTCTTCTTTCTACGTCTTCTCCTATCCCCTCCCTTCGTCTCCGTTCCTCTTTCCGCGCGTCAACTCCGCTCGTTACCTCGTTTACGCGTGTATCATACGTGCGTACACGCATGTAACGCTCGCGTGTAAGAGAACGCGAGCATACGTTTTCGAAGACGTATCGTGGCCGTGGTCGAAAGAAAAGACTGTGGTGCGCGGATGCACGCACGCATGCGCGGTGGGCCTGGCGCGGCAGGCAGGCAGGCACGCATGCACGCACGCACGCACGCACGCATGCGCGCTACGAGGCTCATCCTTCTTGCGAGCTACTGACGCGCCAATAAGAGGCCGCGTTTCATTTGTAATTAGGGAGAATGTAAATCAAAGTCTTCTGGCCTTCGCTCTTCGCTCTTCTACCCCGAATCTGCCCCGCGGCTCTTCGTCCCTCTTTGTCTTTCAGCGAGCCGCACTTTTTGGCCCCGGCCGCACGCTATTTGTCGCGTTCGTTGCGGATACGCGTTCGAGACGTGACGTGGAATTGTGGATACGTTCTGACCGTTGAATAATGAATCTTGGTAGCGAGGAAACTTCTTCTTTCTCGGTTAAATTTAACTACTGCTCGGGGATAGGGAAGGACGATTTGTCAATTTCAAATGAGAATCGAATGATTCCGAGCTGAAATGTTATTCGATGTGATTAACTTGATGGATCGTGGATGCGTAGAAAACACGAAAATTGTTTGTTTCGTGAATCGAATTATTAACTTTGCGCGCTTTGTTCTATTCTCTAAATAGAGAATAACGTCAACGCATCTTCTTTTTCCCAATAATTCAATTTATCCTCGAGTCAAAATAAATAAACCCATAAACGTATATCGCTTCACGCGTATCCTTAGAATTTCATAGCTCGTTGGCAAAACTTGGCAACTCATCAAGCGAACACCTACTTCCCAATTAACGTTCCAAAACGACGAACTCGGTGCCGATTCAGAGCGTATTATTCCGTCTCGGAAACGCAAGCTGGCGTAGGTAATCAGACAGATTGAATATTGGCCGAATTATCCGTCCCGGAGACAAGCCACGAATTCTCCATCGTTCGCTTTTAGCCTAGGCTTATCGATTCGAGACAAGCATTTCCGCCACGGTCCCGGCACGTAGCGTTGCGTGAACTCGACCGATTTGCTCTCTCGCGTCGCACGCCGCCGGTTACACCTGCTCTTTTTGTCCCTCTCTCGTAGATCAGGGCCCCCAGGGCCTGTAAACACACAGGAGAGGCTTCCATGCGCACGTTTCGCGGTTCGGATAGCGCGCCTCGCGATGCGTGAAATGCTCGCTGGGATAGCTCTAACCGTATACATAAGCAGATTCGAATAAGCGCATACAGTTATTTGTACGTTTCATCGGAAAAAAAAAAAAATACCCTAGGATCAATGAAAATGAAATATAAACGTTATCGCGCAATACAATTCACGAGTTACACGTTTCCTTTTATATATATTCGTACGAATGACGGTATTCCAGAATATTTAAAACACAGTTTCGCTAAGTGGCCAAATATTTGTGGACTACTAAGCGTGGCAGGGTACTCTGTTCGAACTCTGTGAAATCGTGGACTTGGACTCGGTTGGTCGGCATGGGTATTAGTTAACTGCCCGGTTCGAGTTCCAGGTGTCCGGCCTGTTAAATGTTAATTTCGTGGCGGAACTCGAACTTGTTCAATTAGAAACTATCCCCTTCGGTATCATTCCCCGAGGTTTGATATAGGGGACGACTTCATTTCGAGAGGTTTGCGAGTCGCGGTGTTTGATTTCGTGGAGAATGTTTGGTCCGACTGGTCCGTATTACCGGTCCGTGACGGCGGTGTTGGAGTTTGTGAAAATTAGAGATGAGGACGTTTCGGTATTCGCCTTCTAATTACACACGGGATACCGTGCGCCCACGTTATCGCCACTCGAAATCCCCGCTGAAAGTAAATTAGAATCCTGCCATTTCCCTCCTCTGTCGGAGGGAAGGATATAATTTATCGAAGGGACGTAACGTGGATATTCGTTTAGACACAATGCGATACGTCGTCGTATCGTTTCCCTCCAAAGAGCATTATCATCCCCTCTTTCTCTTCCCCTCTTGGCTTCCTCTCTCGAAAGGATCGAGAGTGCGGAGGAAGATCAAGGAAAGCGTTAAAAAATCGGGGAGAATTCTATTCGGCCAGCCATCTATTTGTATACCGAGAAGAGGTGGGCCGTGGGAGCCCATACATCAGAAGCAGAGAGGAGGAAACCACCTTCTTCTTTCTCGCGGCCGCGAGGAGACAGCTTTTGTCGCGGACGGCCGAAATGTTCCGCCGCTTCTCGCGCGGCGTATTCGTGTGAAAGTGTCAGTTCCGTGGCGGCGATAAACATGTGCAGCGGCGGCTGGGCCGAACAGGACAGACGAATGGAAACGATTCCGAGGCACGGCCGATGCAAAAGGACGAGCGCGGTCGAGAGAAGATTCGGGGCCCCCCGGGCGGGGGAGGGAAGGGGAGGGAAGGGGACAGCCGCGTGCAAGGGGGAGGGAGGGGAGCTTCGTGAAGCGCGCATGCCTAGCCGCGGAATGCGCGTCCGCAGAAAACGAGGGGAACAGCTATTGTCTTGTCAGCGGGAGCCGCTAAATCTGCCCGCGGATCTCCTCACGATCGTACCTGCCTCCTACCACCACGCGCTTTCGCCTTTTTCTTGCGTCCCCTCTCCTTGTGTCCGCCTCCTCTCTCCCTCCCTCGCCGCGTCATTTTGTTCCTCGGCCCCGAATACTACGATTTCGTTATCCAGGGAAGAAGATTTCGTTGAAAGAAGATCGGCGATCGATGGGATGTAACGAAATGACTTTCTGTCGCACGTTCTACCCGATCTCGTTTAAATGGAATAATCCGTGTATATATATATATAAAAAAAAATAAAAGTGCTCGTATGAACAAAGACGAACGTCGAAGCATCCAACGCCGAAAAGATATCTATTATAAACGCTGCGTGAAAGCCACGTTTCGAGATCGAACATATCTCGAATAATCGTGGAACGACGTTCCTCGAATATTTACCGAGGATGGCGGTTTAATGATCCCCGTGGTTATCGCCGGGACGCGAGGGAAATGTCGCGAACGCGCGCCCAGTGTAAAGTTATTATCCCCCGGTTTTATGCTCGAGATATAAAGGACGGCCACTAACGCGGTTCTCCAGAGGGGAGAAGGAAATATCGAAACACAGTAGGAGCGTTCATAACGACGGCGTAAGTAAGATCTTGGTCGCAGAGACTCGGTCCCCCATTCCTGTTGGATTACCTCGTTTCTTGAGCCCACCGTTTCGATCCGGCGAATATATATACATATCAGTCAACGTTTCGAGATGAGAATTGTTGAACGCGGAGACATTCCTCGTTGAAAGTTGCGCCGTAACGAACGGCGAAACCGGGTGGGAGGAAAATGGCCGACGAAACCTCTTTCGACGATCGTTCTCGACCAAGTTTCATAGGGGAAGAATATTCGAGATACGAAGAAACGAAGGAAGCGAACGAACGTGTAGTATTCCCATGGAAATCACGAAGGGGCGAATGTAAGTACGAACGTGTTGCCTATAATGGCCCCCGCCGATAAGTTATTCGAGAACATCATCCGCGTACACGTTGGTAAGGTCAAACGGTTCTAATAAACGATTTCTCCAACGACGTTCATCAACCGTCCCTCCACCAACGTATACACGAGAGAGGAACAACGCCTCCCCTCGCCCCTCTCCAATACATCTAACGCTCACCCATGCTGGCCCATCGCTTCCGGCATTGCTCGCTTCTTCAACGCCAATCGCACTCGCAACTTGCTTACAGGGGGATCGAGCGTGTATCGATCGATCGTGCGGGCTCGTAGCGATCAGTTACCTTGACAAACCTCGAATGCAAACGCCGGGGAGGGGACGGCCTCGATGGAACGG
>NW_006263750.1:1446229-1449681 GCF_000469605.1 Apis dorsata | reverse complement strand
GGAAAGGAGACGACGACGACGACGACGACGAGGACGAGGACGAGGACGAAGAAAAAGAGGGCCCCGGCCATCGGCAGACACGGGCGATCCTCGCGCAAACTGAGCTGAATATTCCATCGGTCTGGCGTGGAACGCGATCGTGGAACGCATCTAATGGGGGCCCTGATACCTTCGTCACGGATGTATCGACGGATCGGCCGCTGGTATCGATCTTGTGCTCCATATGCCATCGACGGTTCGTATTATCGTATGTACGGCCGTCAAGGGGAGACGAGTTCGCGGCAACGCGGATCGTTGTCTTGCCTGCCCACGCCTCGGACAATGTACACACCCGACGTCCCCCTCCCGCCGTCCATTCTTCTCTCCCGCTCGTGATCCCGACCAATATTAATTTCACCGTCGAGCATTGATGAATGTCAAGGTTCCGACGCGAACCTGGATACCATGGGAAAGGGAGCCGAGAGAATCGAGCGGTTGAATCGCGTGCCAACCAGATATTGCCCTCGACGATTGATAGGGCTTTCGATCGTGAAATAATAGAATCGTCCCGATCCTGTGTTTCAACTTTCAGCTCGTCATCTCAATGATGCTCGATTTATTAATTTTTTCTAACGACTTTGAAGAATTAACTTAGCTTTGAATCCTTAGATTTGAATCTCCGCCATTTTTTTTCTATCTTCCTAAGTTTGAAATGGAAAAAGGAAATTTCTCGAAATTTCCAGAAAGAAATGAATTCGAACGAATCTACGATAAAATCGAAGAATCGATCAGAAATTGGAGTTGAGAGAAATCGAAAATTCTGACTTCGGTGGATGGTCGAGCCAGAAGAGGACGGAAGTGCCTTGATCTCGATCGAACCGGTACCATTGATTAACGTTAATTAATAGGATATTACATTTCGCTGGGAGAAGAGAAATGCCGCGTTGCTTCGTGCGCGAATACGATTAGCTCGTTCGCCATGTTCTACACGAACGTTGAATAGAATTCCAGACTGCGGGCTTAGCCCCGTTGCTCGGATTAATAAGCGTATGTATGTATGCTCGAGCGTGTGTTGTATCGAAAACTGGTCTAACGCGAGCACGATCGCCGTGAGCCCGGCCGATTACGAAGCGGGACGAGCAATTATATCGCTCTTATTCATCGGCCTGCCTCTACCTCGTTCGATTATCAAAACGTAGCAGCCAGAACGAGATACCGTTTCGTTCAATTCCCTATTACGACACTTTAACATTTTCAGCCCTGTTTCACGGTGTAGATCTTGGCAATTTGTATTAATTCGCGCTCGGTAATTCTCTGTTTTTGTTACGGGAGCCTGCCTGCCTCGGTGGCGTTCGGTGATTAGGGTTGCGCGAGAAATTACTTGATAAGGTAGCGCAAATTGCGCCTGCTGACGCAAGATTAAATGCCATCGGTGCAATTGTAACCCAGTAGTGTGGCCGTGCGTGCTTCTAACATTAGCGGGTTCGATATTCGTATGGTGTATAATCGTATGGTGTGCCGCTCGATACATTGTTGTTTGTGGAAATTCTTGGGCCGTTGTTTTCCCAGGGATGGGAGAATGGTTGAAAAAAAAAAAAGAAGTAATAATACACGGTTCTCTAATGTTGTTTAAATTATTACCAATTTAATCTCGTATTAAACCAATTATCGAGATATTTTTCGCTATATCAAAGAAATTTTTCTTCTTCTTTTTCCTTTCTCCCTCCCAACGAGATATGATTTTTCCATCCAGTTATCTCGTAAATTCCTTCTCGTCTCTCGGGCAAAAAAATCTTCTCACCATCTCCCGTCAAAAAGAGACCACTCTCACTGACCGCCGACAATGCCCGCCTCCCCACTCCCCATTAAAACCGACAAGCAAGGAATGCATATCAATAGCCGAGGGAGGGGTAAAAAGCGAGCTCCGTAATAGGATCGATCCTAATTACCGTTACAAAACCTAGCGACGGGATTCGAGTTGCTGAACCGAGGCGAATCAGGGATTCAGCAGCGAGACCGCAATAAATGGTTCGAGGGAGGGCGGCCGCTCCCGATTCCCGCGAAACTCGAGCACCGTTGGGCGGCACGCGAGGGGACTGATTACGATGTGCAACTTCTTTTCGGGGGCCGGGGTCTTGTTTCACGCTTAGAATAAGTTAACTTTTTCCGCGACTGGCTGTCACCGAGCGAACGGAGAAAGAGAGCGAACGGAGGAAGAGAGCAGGAGGTCCTCTCGGATGAATTACGGTCGATCGTTTCGGTTAATGGTGGAGTGTGCCAAACGTGCTTTTTGCTCCTCCCCCCCTTCGTGACGATCGCCACGAATTCACCTGTATTCACGGGGGCGAGTCGCGCGAGTTTTGTGCAAACGCGGGAAACTGAGCCGCCGGGCTTTGAATATTCGTGGGAGAACTGCGCGGCTCTGATGGATTTTTCTAAGTTTCGAAATGAAAGTTGTATTTGTATTGAGATTGGACACGGGAATGATAGAGTTCGCTTCGAATCCTGCTGCCACTTTGAATTTGAAATGAACGCGTACCCGAAGCGTAGCGAATTGGACCGTGTCGTGTCTTTGGACTCGAGATATTTCAAATTTTCTACGCTTGGTTGGGATTGATACGTTACAAATTCGTCGATCGCTTTTAATTTCAATTTAACGATTAACACGATCTTTATATTGCGAATCGAAAATATACGGCCTTTAAACGATTTTGAAAATTATCGTAGTATAACCTGAACGATCTTCCTTCGTAATTCCTCTTTAATTCATTTTCAAATATTCTTTTTCTTCGTCAATGCTTCTCCTTCCACTTCTTCTCCGCCAAATTATTTTTTAAAAGGGAAACGAAACGTCAAATCATATCGCGTCAAAAGCGTATTTCGTCTCGAACTTCTCGAATTCCGCTCGTTTATGCGCACAGACGGATATTTAAGAGTATCGCGGCGTATGCACACGCGAAAGATAAAGGATAGAGAACAGTAGCGGCAATCAAGTCGGACATCGGACAGTGACGAATGCCGCGTATCATCGCGTATCATTAACCACGGGACTGAAAGCGTTCCCTCAGCATCCCCTTTCCCTTCGAGGCGCTCACGGATCCGGTACGCGTCGCCGTTCCTTTCTTTGCCTCTCACTGTACACGGAACACACCGAGGCCTCGTCCAGGCCTCGTTTTCTTTTCTCTCGTTACCACCGAACCATCCGCCGTACAATGTAAGAGGTTCGGGTTAAGTATACGAATCCGTTACCGGTTACAACCACCCCGCACGATATAATCTGCGTATAGGCCATACGTAGTAGTAGGCCATTTTCCGGGAATTATTACTCTTCAAGGGGAAATTCGATCTTGCCTCGAGATGTTCCGCTACAAATGGCTTTACACGATTGCGTTGTAAAGATCCGTGTTCCGATGTGGTGTNTTCCATATCGATGATATTATCAGGGTAAAGGGATTTTTCGATCGATTGTTTGT
>NW_006263750.1:1439343-1446214 GCF_000469605.1 Apis dorsata | reverse complement strand
TTTTTTTTTTTCATAAATCAAAAGCGATGACGAAACTTGAAGTTTATTACAACGTCGGAACTTCAAGATACTATCCTCACGAATTAAGAATTTTCACGGTACGAAATGTATTAATGTTATTTGAAAGAGGATTGTGTTTAAAAATGATCACATCCCGTTTCGAATAATCCAATTATCAGCCCATCGCGTCGAACTCAAATCGATACGATCATCATCGCTTAACTCAAATCGAGAGAGCACGAATCACCTTGTTTCGATTAATCATTGGCCGGTTGACGTTGCGTGAAATCGAAGGGGAAAAAATTGCGCAAAGCATATCCTCTCTCGCTTGGGATAGGATAGGATACGGTCGTTTCGCGTCGCGGGAACGAAATCAGAATTCGATTCGAAGCGCGCGAACGTACGGAGGCGCTCGAGAACGAGGAATCGGTTTGGAATTCGGGACGACGAGGCATTCGGTTGAACGGTAGCCGTTTGGATGTCGATGGTGAAACGGAGAAACAAATACGCTACGGTACGCGTGTGGAAAGGCTACGAGGCGGTGATTTATGGGGCGTGCACGCACGGTAACCGCCACCCAAGATGTTTTTCGGTTCTTGGTTAATAGCACGAGATACCGGGCTAAGGGGCCTTTAAAAGTCTCCCTCCTCTCGCGGCAGAGATAACGGGCAGAGTGCTTCCTCTGTTTTCGTCCGCGTTTATCAAAACTTCGTTCATTCGATTTACACGGAATAGAAATTGCTTTATCTGCGTCGTCCTTAATACAGTTTCCGGGGAATTTATAGTCCGCCATTGAAGCGTGTACCGTTGTTACGAAGGACGTTTAAACGGTTGGAAATGAATGCTCGAATGGATATTCTCGCGACAAAACGATCTTGTATTTGATTCCTCTTCGATTTAATTTTTTCGCATTTAATAAATTTCTCTTTTAAAGAGAGAATTGTCAATGAGCAAATGAATCATTTTGAAAGTTTTAGCAGTTCGACTTTTTATTATGCAGCAAAATTATTACACGTTTTTTAAATAATAATAGGAACACGGGAGGGAAAATTTATATAATAATAAATAAACGCAAATATCTATAATAATATTGACGAACGTGTTTGTATTTAATTTGTAAACGAGTAATTTCGATGATAAATCGTAAACACGAAATCCAGAATAAATATTAAATTCCAATAACAAATAGTGCGATAACTGTCCACAATATTGGAATAATTTTCAATAAACTATTAAACAATCTATCTTACTCGATCGACATCTCTCATTTTACATGTATTCGTAATTGAAGAAAAATGAAGAAAAAAATAGAGAGAGAGAGAGAGAAACGTAAAACGCGTCGTTCGATTGTTCCAACTGTTCGAGGCGAAAAAGTCGATTCACTTGGCGGGTCGTGAGAACTCGAGCGAACCATTGGCGACCTGAAATCCTCTTCGCGGGCTCGTTCCATCAACTTTCTCATACAGTTCAACGTTGACTTTTTCAGGTCGTCACTCGCGATCAAACTGTCCCCGGTAATGGGATGCACGAACGAACGGACTCGGTTACACCGGAGCTCGTTTCCGTGTCCTCCAACCAGGAATTTCCAGATCTCTTGGATCAACACGGCTCGCCGTATACGCGCGAGTTTTACACGTCGTTCCGTGCATGAGAGAATTTAATTCCATATAGCGCGTACCGCTCGGGTAAAAGCCAACGACAATGCCCGCCTTTCTATTTCTCTCCCCTCCATCCTCCTCTTCTTGTAATTGTCTGCCCGTTCCTCCGCTTCGAGGAAATGTTATTTTTTAATCTCCTCGTACGTTTCCTCAAGTCGGCAGGGATCCTTGTTTGTTTGGACGCGAGTTTGTTTTTATTTGCGACGCGTTGAAAAAATTTTTTTTAAAATCTTCCCTTCGTATTCTTTACTTTCCGTGGCTCTTATTATTATCGTTGCAGAAAAAATGATTCGATCAACTTGGTACGCCATGTGATTAATCTTTTCGAGTATTTTTCGAAAGATATCAAATTCAACAGAAAAAAAGAAAACTCGTTATATTTTTCGCTAAAATCATTCAACTATACCTAGTCAAATGTTATAGAATGATACACGGAAGAAATCAAAAGTCCAACTCACCGACCTACATTATAAATCTCCTTTCGATCACGCACATACACACACTCGAAGACGTTACAAAATCCTTCCTCTCCTCCGCACACCGTTCTATTGAATCGCGTACAAATTTTACACGCGCTCCTTCGCCCATTAAAACTCGGGCCTCGAATTAAGTATCGCGAATTCCGGCAGCTTTATTACGTTACGCCTGAACCGGACGCTCGAAATCGTTGAACGCGAATTAATGACTCGAGCTCGCTTCGATTAATCGGCGGATTACGTTCACATCGGGGATAATGCGCGCCTCGTCGTTCAAACGTTCTCCCCTAAATTTGTAGTATGAAAACCGCGAGGAAAAAAGAGCGTGGATGTCGAAAGAGCGCTGGATTTGACCCCCGAAATTTTCGCGATTTAAAACGCGAGGACAAAGGTGGCGTGTGTGCATTGGTGATATCGTTTCGGGGGAGGGGCGCAATATCGCTTTGACGCGAACTCGTTACGCGAAATTGTGTTCCATATGACGCGTATTTCCGCATCATGCGTTGCCCGTCCAACGTAACGACGAATTTCGAAAGGACGCGATGATATTCGAAGCGAGAAATTTCCTCCCTCGTTCCGATTTTCGGTGCACCGCGCCATTTGAAAGGGTTTTAACATCGTGTCTCTTTGACACGCGTACTTGATCGCGCAGTTTTGATCAATGGATCGGGTTCGAGAGGAGGATCGGCCAAGTTGTTTAGAGATATTTAATTAATTAACTCGTTTATTAAAACCCTTCGCTTTGTAACGTACACTCGCGCGAATGTGGATTACGTTCGAAGCTCTATTGCGCTCGCAGTAATATTTAATTTCGAATACAATTTCGTCCCTTCAGACTGCGTGTGTGCATGCGTGGTCTAATAATTATATACAAGAAATTCGTGATTACACGCAATATTCTGATATCGTCTTGCACGATACGTATTTGTAATAATCAATTGCGATATTCGATACAACGTATTTATGGTTATTACCCGTAATATAATATAAACTATATCGTTTAATGGAATAGAAATTGAATAGAAATAATTGTGTAAAGAAATGAATTCTCTTCGCGCTTTAATTATCGCTCCACTTGTATCGAACACCTTTCCCTCTTTATTCATCCATTTTCATCGCACTTTTGCCAGGAAACAATTTACCAACCGCTCAACCAAGAAATCTCCGCCCGGCTCGAGATCATAAAACACCCTCGCTCCAGTTTCCACCGAGTTAGCTAAAATTCGCCACGGTCTCGGCCACGATTTTCGTTGGTACACGAATACCGACCAAGATTTATCACGGCTCGCCTACGTTCCCGCCAAGGGACACGAGCCTCCTCGAGTTTCCCCTCTAACCACCGCCCCTTGCCTCGTTTGCTCGCGCTCGTGGCGCGCAAACGAGGAACGCGAAACACAAGAATGGCATTGACGCCGGTCCTGTTGCCCCGTGTAATACGTAACACGTGAAAGAATGGGCGCCGTTGTCCGTTTCGCCCTTCCCTCCGCCAGGTAACGCTAATCCTCGCCTCATCGAGGATATCGCCTACGGCGTATCCCTTTCTTATTGTCCTAATTCTCCGGCAGACGGCCACGCTGCCGTCATTCGTCAGCATCCACTTGTAACGAATACCCTCGGGTTAACGAGTCCGCCGCGCGGGAAGCATTGCTTCTTGTCCGATCCACGAAATTAAGCCGGCCCAATGCTAGGATAAATGACCGTGTTGGAATTTCGTGTGCCGTGTTCTCGATTCGCTGGTGTTGCTGGTTCAAAGTTCGCAGAAAGGAAACAAAAAATTTTATTTTGTTGCAAAATAAAACTCGATTATACTTTTGTGTGTTTTTCTTTTTTGCATACCATTTGCATTCTGTAGATTTTTCGTAAATTTTATCGAATTGAAATCAGTCCGCTTCGTAACAACGGAATATAACTTTTCGTTTCTCGCTTCCTTAAAAATCAACGATCATTGTATTGTTATTAAATATTGACAAAAATGTTTCTTCGATGTTTCTACGCGGAGCGCAAATTCAATACTTTCTAATCTATCCCGCAGCAGCGAAACATGACAGCAACATCCTCCTCATTATAAAAAAAAAAAAAGAAAGGATGGCCGTAAGACGATATATGTTATAAATCAACCGAAGATCGTGTATCGATCCGCAAAAAACTCCAGTCATTTTTACTCTATCCGTGATTAGATTCCTCTCGCGAGTGAAAGTTTCGCGCGATCCGAGCAAGCGGGTAGAGAGCGTGTCGTGGAAACGATCGAGAGATGATCTTCGCGATCGTAAATCCTGCCGACCGTGTTGTAGCCCTGGTGTGCGCGCACACTGCTCGCTTACGTTATACGCAAACAGCCGTAGTAAGTCACCCGCTAAACACCATCTCCTCTTGTAGAGAGAAAGCAAGAGGAGGGAAAGATGGAAAGGGAGGCGCGTGGTGCAGAGGGGACTCATTGATCATTTCGATCACTTATGCTAATCTTGGCCGGGAAACTGGTTTCGATGCCATTCAAAGTAATTATTTCACACTCGGCAAGTGGCTGTTATTAGTAGTCGAGGCTCGGCGGGTACAGCGCGAGAAGACTCGATCGAGAGGGATAAACGATGGGGCATAGAACGGCCCATGGAATGGGGTGAGGTCTGTGTGCGTGTATGTGTGTGTTACAGGCATAGGGTGTCTCGTAATCAGAGATCGATGCCGGTGATACCGGTGTGTATATCGTTAATGTGTTATGCAAAAACCGATTAACCCACTTTGTTGGTTGAGACTCGCTTGTGTCTTTATTACACGCGGCTCTCGATTCGCGAATTGCGAATGGAAAGAGGGGAATTTTATCGGCACTTACGTATATCCGAGAAGTATTAATTTCGTCTCGAGATGTTTTCACGGGAATGTTGAGCGGCGTGAAATGTGTCTACGAAGGGTAATTTCCGACGAAATGTTGTAAATTTGCGCAAAGGTGCTTTATCTTCCCGGAGAAATGGCTTCATTAAAGGGGTGATTGATAGTCCCGGTCGCGGCGATTCCAGTTACGAGTGTCGTGTCATTTTCAGCGCACCTGCCACCAGCGCACATTGTCTCGAACCGATCTTTTTCCTCGATTCCAAACATTCGGTGCAATTCGGTGAATCGTTCAATCGCCTATCAGGAGTTGTTGAAACGGTTTCTTGGTTAAGAGAGTGTAATATAACAATATAATAATATAAAGAGTCTCCTCACGAGATACAAATATACATCAGAAGCCTTCCCTGGCACCTTCAAAGCAATTTAATTCGAGAATTGGTGGCACGAGTGCGTGATCCAATAATCGAGCGCGTTAACGTTGCTTCGAATTGATTTCGAGGCAAACGGCATCTTCATCCCCGCGATGATGCACTCTTATTTCTCCTCCTCGGAATGGACGTCCCATGTGTTACGGATCCGTGTAATCGCGCGAGGAATAATCGAGGGATCGAAGCGTCGCTTTGGGATACGTTAATAAGAGACGGTGGGCCGCGAACGTAATTGATAAAGGATGGAGCGCGCATCTTCCGAAAGTAACGATGCATTCCGGGTCATTAAGTTAAGGCGTTAGGGTGAAGTATCGAAGGTACAAGCACCGGCCAATCAATCTCCTCGCTCCCTTAGGAAATGAGACTGAGAGCTCGCGCTTTTTTTTTTTTTCATCAACCAGATACAACGCCTCCATCCCCCCTTTCTCATCTCCCTTCTTCCTCGAAAGGAGGAAAGAGCAAAGGTATGAAGGAATGATTGCTCTGTTAATGTCGACAGAGAATGCAACTTGGAATTTTTAATTACGATTCCTGATCGGATTGCAGACTCTGTTGAAGAGAAACATATTTTTGAAGTGGATCGACTCTTTGAACGTAAAAGAACGTTCGTCTTCGCTTTATCTTTCCTTTGGAAGTTCGAACAAGGATGTATTTCTATTAATGGTAACAAAAAATGGCTGATATTCGATTAGTTGTAGAATTTTTCTTTTCGTTCTGTCTTTATTTTTCGTTTCGGAAACTCGAATATATATTATCAGAAAAACTGGTGGTTTCTGCGTGGTAGCAATTTTAACTTTTTCTCTCGAATCATGGGATCGATAAAGCACGATCAAAAAATGAATTTTCGACGGGTAGGCAATTTTTTTTGAACGGTAGCGAAAGGTTTGACGCAACGTGTTCAAAGAACGGTAATGGATAATACAGGGATGAAAAAGAATTTTCTATTAGGCGTGTATCCCGCGTTTTATCGCGATTCTCGGCGAAATCACAGAGCGAAATTTTCCACTGAAATATAATATATCTCACGTACGGTCCCTCGTTCATTCTCGGAATATCGTAATCGGGGAAATTATGAAAGTTCCACGTATTAAAATAATTTCAACGCTCTACGTACGAGCCTGTGACGCTTTGAAATTACGTTCTCGTGTGTAGATAGTGAAAAAAAAAAACGAGTTAGGGAAAAAAAAACGTGACAGAAGCTACATATCGATCTTTTGTAGAGAAACGTCGAGTGTGACGTGACATCATCGTTACTGTGTGAAAGCATCGAGTCACCGTTTAGATGACAAACTCGTTCAAATTTGCGACGCTGTCACCGATATACCCGTTTAGACACGTTGAAGGGACAAGTAGATGGAAAGAAACTTTTCCTCCAATAATTTTTTAATCCGCTACTTCAAATTGAAATTTGAAGATCGATCGATTTAACATTTTGATACGCCAAGCGAGATATATTTTATATTCGAGCGATATTAAACTTCGA